>NC_056729.1:481328290-481356617 GCF_019279795.1 Protopterus annectens
AGCATCTGCAAAAAGGCTGAAGGTGGGGAGGGGGGTGTCATCATGACACATCAGTGCACTGCAGCAGGGATCCTAAGGATGTTATGAATGGCTGTATCAGCACACAGGTTCAGGAACTGTGGCAGACTTAACCCTGACTCCACAGCAATAGTGACGGCATTGTGTGAACTCCAAGGGATGTGGCAGTCATGCAGGGTTGGAGGACATGTGTAGGGCAGATTGACCATATGCTGGCAAATGCAGATGGCCCATGCTAGTATACCCCTGCCAGGAATAGTGACTGCTGTAGTACACATAACTGTAGGTGCAACAAACCATCACGATAAGTGCGTGCACACATATCCACCCACATAGTGTATGCATCACAGTCAGCATCAGCACACCTAACAGATTTGTTAAACACTGCATTTGAATGTACAGGACATATGTCACATATCAGGCTCATGTAATGTTAACATATGCAATGATGTGGTCCAATGGCATATCAAGGAAGTGTGTGTCATATCAATAAGCGTGTGTATACTCCCCATAGCCACGTTAAGGTTTGACGGTTGTCAGTGTAATAGTATTGTATTGGTCATACATGCACTGCTGATGTTGAGATCTGTAAATCGGACGTCAGGCATTCACAAAGGATATATGTCCACATATCATCCCAGGTATGTGTCGGACAAACACATAGGGGCTGTGAGCATTAGAGCAGACATGACTGACATATTAATACACATTCAGCAATGGTGTGTACACCTGTGAGCTAGGGTGCACAGTATATATCAGGGTGCAGAACAGGTGCACAGCAATAATGTGTACATGGGTGCTGTGTTTTCCAAGGGAAGGGGCATCACCTACTAACACAGCCCATGCATCACACACATGTATACTGTTGCTAGCATGGATTGATTGTAGCTACACTGCATGCTGTTGAGTACCATATGCTATCCATGTTGACAGATGGGTAATGGGGGGTCTGTGTGTATTATCTTTGTGCAACCTCCCCTGTAGGGTGTGTGTGTGTGTGTGTGTGTGTGTGTGTGTGTGTGTGTGTGTGTCCATGTATGCACATGTGAGATTGTGGGGTTCTTCATACGTCAGTACTTCTCTTTGGAATCGTGCAGTACATGGACATGGACTGACACATGAGACACCAGGAATACTTGTTTGATATGTAATCACAGGACAGCTGATAGTATAATAAGGTCTGTAGCATGGAACATGCATTAAGAGTGAAACTAGACACCAGGTTTACCATTAAAACTGCAATAAGCAGAAAGATGAATGACTACCCACGTATGCAGTACTACAGATGCATTGGGGAATTAGTAGACAGCACCAGGGAGTGTATCCATATATTACTGTTGTCCACATAATAAGTTGATTGAGCAACAGATATTGCATCTACTGAGCAATAGTTACATATGACACTGCAGTGCATGACATTATGGAGTGAATGTAGTAGACCCTAGCATATGTGGGCCATGCTCATGATGTCCTGACATACCCATGGTGGACACTGGATGATAGCACTGAGGCCGTGTAAAACCTATTCCAATCAGATCAAGGAGGAGATGGAGTAACAGGTCTTGTATTGTGATCACTTGTCTAGGCATTTAGAAGAATGATATGTTAATGACTGGTATTAATGAGGATATGTTACCAAGTGTGATGCAGGATGGGGAATTTACGTGAATAACAATGGGAATCTCTGTAAACTCAGGGACAGGTAGGTATTATGGTGGAATTACAGGGTGTGTGTGTGTGTGTGTGTGTGTGTGTGTGTGTGTGTGTGTGTGTGTGTGTGTGTGTGTGTACTGTTATGCAATGCTGTACAGGTCTTAAAGTGCGTTTCTTGTTTTCCCCTCACAGGTGGCGAGGTGGGTCAGCGTTCCTCCTCCATGCAATCTGATGTTGGTGTCCATACAGACACCGAAAATGATGATAGGACTGTTAAGGCACAGGCAGTGTTGTCAGAAACTGAAACTGCACCATCATTTGCCACCCCCGTGTTATCTACCCCTACCCCACACACAGTCACAGAGCCTATAGCTACCCCATCACCAGTGGCCATAGCAGAGGGACAGTTGGTGTTTGGTGGCAGTGCACAGGAGAGTGTGGTATCTGTGCCTGCTGTGTCCAGACACAGAGCACCACATAGGCAGATGTACTGTGATGCTCGTGAGAGGGCTGCTGGTCATGTCCCTGGCAGAAATGCCACAACCGGTACCACCAGATGCATGTTTGAGACTGTCATGGGGGCGCACGCCCTTATGGAAATGTACACCAGACAGGGTCTGAGGCTGCAGAGGCCTGCTCTCTCATCTGTAAGTGACAACTTCCATGAACTTGCAGGTGCCCTCCGTGGTTATACTGAGGTCATGGATAGACGTTTGGGTGATATGGTGGGCCTCACTGACCATGGCTTGTCTGTGTTAGAACATGTGGTGGGAGTGGGGTGATGGCCACATGGACGTAGGCCAGAAACACCAACAACTGGTGGTCAACGTGCACATGAAAGGACACAAAGCCACTCCCGTAGCGGCAGTACCAGCCCCAGCACTGCAGGGGGGTGCTGTCCACACCACACTACAACAGGCCACGTGCACGTGGCCCTGGCCAGTCCCAGGAGAAACCTGATTCCAGCAGACATATGTCATCATCAGGAGAGTAGCACATCAAGGCCTGTACCTGGACGTGCCCATAGATCCCCTGGCAGGCATAGTCCACATGTCTGTGACCAGAAGCTGTGAACTACACACCCTGCCAGATATGGTCTGCAGCTGTCCAAGAAACACCTGTATACGACAGCCACATGGCAGAACTGTGTGCATGCATACCCACACACTATACAAACACACCTAGTGCAACCCCATACCTACACACACATCACCATGCCCATCTCAGTGAATTACACCCCTCACCCACACACATGGTATCAAACATATGGCCCACCCTCCATCTCTGGCAAACGAACAACACACCCTGTGCATATGCTGATACCTGTGCCACATCCCTGTCATCCATAACATCGATGCAGGGACAGGCTAATATGGTTCTGATACACACGGTGACTGTACTACAGTGCACCAATGTACTGCTGTGTAACATGTTGTCAGCAGTAATGTTTAATGCTTACATGTCAGGTAGTGTAGCCATCCAGCCATGATGCATTATAGCGGTTAGTAACACTGAGTGATTGTGGTCTCCATAATGTTATCCATTTGTGTAATAGGTGTACATATGTCAGCAGGAGGATGGTCTGCAGTCATATCTCACAAGGGGTATGGCACTGTGGTGACACCATGGCTGTGACATATCCTGGGTACAGTTGAACACGTCACAGGTCGGTATAACAGTTACTGCCTGTGCCACATGGACAGGTGCCGCCCTGGGACATGCATGATCAGCAACCTGAAGTAGATCCCTCTACATACAAGCACACACTTACTTGGCAACACTTGGACTTGACCCCCTACCTAGGTATGTAGTGCTACTGATGTATGTGGCTTTCATTGCACACACCACACAGTGATTAGGATGAAGTGTGTTCCATGTTACATGTTACATGCAGAGCATCCCCAGTCATGTACAGTATGGTAATGGGGGATGTAATGGTTGTATATGGACAATTCATAGTGTGACATACCATCATATACACATTAACAAACACATAACTGGCAGACACACATGCGAGAAACTTGGGCCTATCAGTGTTAACTAACTTGTCAGTGTGTCCAATGTGTTACAGGTATGCTGCCCACAGCACATGCACAACTGGGCTGGATTGTGTTATCATTTACCTGTATGGTTGATGGTGACAGTGGTGACCATACAGTGGTACATGGGACATGTACTGGGGGTACCCTGGTGTAATGACAGTGTACACAGCACCCACACTCCACTGTTGATATTGTGCACACTGGAACCCATGATGACACTCTGACATACCCACCATCACACATTAACCAGGACTACGATACAACCCATTGTCCATCCCAACAGTGGTATATGGGGATAATCATCTAATGCACATGCCACAGGCATAGTAGGGTGATGCACTGTCATGCCTCTCCTATAGGCAGCAACATCAGTATCCATAATACTGTGTGGCAATACATATTGTAATAAGAGTATGTGGCCTTGTAATACTGTACCCTACAGATATACACACATACACACACTTGCCAGAACTCAGTGGGTATCCCATGCCTATCAACCCATTAGTACAACAGTGTTGTGCTGGTACTGCAAGGCTCAGTTACCTTTAGGCAGAAGAGCATAACAAAGTACATGTAATGTCCTGTACGGCAGCAGCCACATCTAACTATGTCAATGGGTGATGCAGTGGGTATGAAGGCCCTCATGGTATTCCCAACTACAGGTGTACTAGCACACAGACACTGATATCCTCAGTAATGCACATGTACACATTTATCAGTACTGGGGTGCATTGCTGCAGGTGGTCATAGATGTGTACCTGGCTATTGTCCATGGAGAGATGGGAAGTGTGTACAGTGGTATCATGTCACCTGCCATGTGCCAGCAGGCAATCTATCTACAGACACTGCTGTGGTAACCCTCAGGGTGAGAGTGACATGCATCAGTCAATCCTCTGGGTGCCTCCTGCAAATGGCCAGTGAGGTGATCCAGTTGACATGTATGCAACATGTATTACAAAACATGGTTTGTGTCTGTGTTGTAGACCTGTACCCAAGCATGTTCTGTTGACTGTGGTAGTGTAGTGGAGGTACCCATGGCATGTGGTGCATACAGGGTGTTGTGTCCTATCTGTGACAGTTATAACACAGCTGGACAAACATGTCAGTGTCAGTCAAGCATAGGCTGCCTGTACATATCCAAGCTGGATACCTGCCATCTGCACATCTGTACAGGGACTGGCAGACATCAGCTTGCCAACTAGCTATGCAGTAGGATGAATGTGTTGACAGATAGATGTCTGACACCAATATGTATGCCATTACTACATGTTGGCAGCCCTCACTGACATGTGCTCTACAGACAGTAGTCTACAGTTAATTTCCACATGTCCGATCATTATCCAGTAGGGGGTATATAATGTGACACAGCTCACACACCAGGAACACGACAGTGAGGACTCAGAGTCCATCTATGCATGCATGGGTGCTTGTTTCCAGTACTACAATTAGCAATTTACTCTTGCTTGGGAAATCACTGTCACAGGAGTAATGGCATGATAATCTACATGCCAGTATGATGGCACATTACCTGGGATACTACCCTTATATGTAACACATTCACATGTATAAGAGTGATGTACAGGTCTTATATACTCGTGTCCCTGACATGACACTCACACCCCTTCCTATTGTAATGACAGCACGTAGACGCATGTTATGTATATGGCATTACATACACTTATTGCAGATGTCAATACCCTGCTATGTTATCAGACTGGGATGTGAGTACTGGTTACCAGGGCTGAGACATGCTTAGCAGGTGTCAGCATTGCTGCAGTATAAAAGCTAAGCACATTTGTGCACTGGTAAGCGAAGTCTACATGGTGTAAGTGCCCATACATTTAACCGTACCTTAGCACCGCTTAGCTTCGTGCAAACCCATGCAAACCTTCTTAAAGCTGCTCAAAATTGCCTTAATTACTCTGTTTCCAGCAGCCCTTGTTCAGCCCTGCAACAAAATAAACAGCCCTTGCCGGTCTTGAACACAGGACCTTGTACATTATAGCTACAACAGTTAACCACTACGCCATGACAGCTGTGTAGACAGTTGTTGTTTTTCCAAAACATCTGTTAGTAGACATAGGTTCATAGGTAGGTACTAGGCTATTGGCCCTGGGGCCTATACAAGCCCAGCCAAAAAGGTACCCTGGCTTTTGCCACCCAAGAAAATTATTTTCCTGTGCCACTGTTGAGCAAAGCCACAGAGGTGATCCATGGGTGAATTTCCTATTTCCCATCCAATCATCAAGATTTTTCTTGAAGAATGCTAATGAGGAACTTTGTTTGATATAGCTTGGTAGTTTATTCCAGAGTATGGGAAGTCTCTGGGACAGTAATCTATCCCTCTGGCATGTTCTGTTTATTGTGGTGACAAGGTCTAGGTCCCTAGAGAGTGTAGCTCAGAGGGATTGGGATTTATTTAAGTGAAGCATGTCCAACAGCTCTGGGTTTGACATAGCTTTGTATGTTAGGCAGAGATCGCCTCTGAGTAGATGATATGTGATGGAGTTAAGCTGGAGTTTTTTGATTCGGTATGCGTAGGGCATCTGTTTGAGGCCGGTAATCCTCTTTGTGAGGTATTTCTGCAGCCTTTCCAGTTGTTGTAGATGCCTTGCGAGGTACATACCAAAAGGGGCGTTGTACTCTATAATTGGTCTAATGAGTAATGAGTAGAGGGGAACAATGACCTCTTTTTTTCTGGATGAGAAACCTTTTGTGATGAGGTGTGCGACGTAGAAGGATTCCCTGACTTCTGTGGCGATGTGATTATCAAAGGAGAGACTACTGTCTACCTGTGCCCCAAGGTCTCTTATCACATATTGACATATTGAATAGTATTGAACAATCGCTGTGACTTCTACAATTGTATAGTACATAGGTTCATAGGTTGGTATTAGGCTATCGGCCCTAGAGCCTATACAAGCCTAGCCATAACAATTTCCTGGCTATTTCTTCCCTCACTATTTACTATGTTAGTGATATTACTGTTGCATCACATATGTTGTTATATCTAAATATACACATCAAATACAATGGTGTGATACATCTGGGAAGGTATACACAACAGTAATGTTTACACATGACTATGATATGGATATATACATATACATTTCTAGATATATGTCTACATGTTCATACACATATTTAGTCATAAATATGTATTTATACACATCTGTATAGTGCATCATATATATATATGGCCATGTATAGATCTCTCTGTAATATATATATTTATTTTTATGTATGTATATTTATATATGTATGTACATCATATATGTACAGCTATACCTATTTATGTCGATATATATGTATGATATCCATAACTATATGTGCATATATATCTATATATTTGAATATGTGTAGACTTATATAGCTGTGTATATGTATATATGTGTTTGTATATGTATATATATATATATATATATATATATATATATATATATATATATATATATCCATATATGTATGTATATATATATATATATATATATATATATATATATATATATATATATATATACACACACACACACACACACACACACACACACACATATATGTTTACCATATGTCCAGAACATGGAGTGGAGTCCTACCTCAGCAACCATAGTCGCAACCTTTTAATGCAAGGGGATGTCATGTATGTATTGCAGGTATATATATATATAGACTGTTGCTACTGTAACAGGGGTTGTCTTAACACACATGTTTTGTGTGGGAGGCCACATCTGCTATTGACAGGTATGCCATCGGTTACTGACAGACATCCTAAGGACATCATAGTACAGTACCACTGATAGCACAGTAATGATCCTGTGGACTACAGCAGAGATATGACTAATATATGTGGACAGTCTGGCACTCTCTGCTCAGTCCAGAGGTATACACAGATCCCCTTCATGTGAGACATGTGGACCTAGCCTGAAAATGTGGATGTTAACACCCATGTACATGGGTATATCACGTAAATACTGGACTACATATGCCCAGGCAGTTTGTATTCACATATGCCTATCTGTCCTGACACATAAAAACTAGTGTTGCAGAGTTCACATGGCCAAATACTACCCAGTAGTTAGTCAGATGCATCTGTACAGAATCCCATTGCTTTGTCAGAAATACACAACTGTTATGGTGGCCTGGCAGCAGTACGTCTTGCAAATATCTGGACATAACATCACACTGGGTAATTACACTAAGCTGCTAGGCATCTAACAAAGCACTGTGCAAACTACAGGCAGACTGCCAAAACACTGGCCTACATTTTGTATGGGGGGATACACATGACCTGAAATATAGCAGGCTCTACAGGCATGTCACAGCACAGAGTAAAAGACACCTGTGAGAAAGTGCATACCCACAACCAATGTGAACACAGCCACAGCTACATATGGTACACAAGGTTTATCTGACACTATATGGACTGTCTGATAAACACCATCCTATGTGCCACTCACATACTACCCTACATAAACTGGGTCATGACACAGTGTGGTCCAGTGCCTGTCTGTGGTATGGGACACGTTTGTGTTTGACCCTACAAACATGGTACCCTATCGGCTCACATGTTTGTAGGGCCAAACACATTTGTGTTTGGCCCTACAAACATGTGAGCCAATAGGGTACCATACAATGGAGCAGCATAGAGCAAGATAGAACAAGACCAAGAAAGTACAGTTGTCTACACTTACCATAAATGTAAATGCTTGAGTGTATTCACTGTTGCAGTCATCACATTTGGGTTATCTGCCTGCAGGTAGCCCTCAGCCGGCCTGAATACCAGAGTCTTTGGATTTCTGCATAGGATGCTGTCGCTTCTTCCTTGACGTCAGGTCGTCAGTGGTATAAAACATGCAGCCGATGCCATTACATTAGTTTTTCTTGCCCCAGATGTCAGGTGCCCCCACAATAGGAAGCAATTAAATGGTATGGTAAACCCCCATCAAAAAGCAAATACACAAGAAAAAGTAGGTATACCAACCAGAAGGAGAGGTAGAGCGAAGAGAAGTCAGGGGGCTGGAGGGAGGGTAACCAGGACTGCAACAGTGAATACATGCAAACATCTACATTTATGGTAAGTGTACACAACTGTACTATGTTCTTCATGTTTCACTGTTGCAGTCATCACATTTGGGTTGATTCCCAAACCTAAAAAAGGGTGGAGTAAGTTACAGAGCATTAGGGCCAGCTATTAATCCCTGCAAGACTGCAGTGGCAAATCCAGCTCTGGATTTAGAAAATATAGGCAAGTGGTAATGCTTAGTGAAGGTATGTACAGAGCTCCAGGTGGCAGCTTCTAGGATGTCCCTGGTAGGACCCCTCTGAGAAATTATGCAGAGGTAGATGCAGCCCTGGTAGAATGTGATCTTATCCCCTGTGGGATAGGTTTTCCATGATGCTTGTAGCAGAAATTAATGCAATGGGCATTGTTTGGGAAATTGGGAATGTTTGCTTTGAAATGGCCTTCCCCTCTGCCCCTGCAGCAAAGCTAACTAGTAGCTACTCAGATTTTTTGATAGGCTTAGTCCTATCCAAATTGAATCTAAGTTGCCTGTGCACATCTAAAGAGTGCAGTATTCGTTCCCCTTGGTTTTGTGGATTAGGGAAAAAGTAGGCAAATGAATAGACTGATTTAGGGCCACAGAAGACACCACCTTGGGCATAAAGGAAGGATTAGTCCTGAGGGAAACCCTGTCAGCATGGAAGATAATGAAGGGTTCCACTGCCATGAGGACCTGTAATTCAGACACTCTTCCTGCTGAAGTGATGGCTAGAAGGAAGGCTGTTTTCCAAGAAAGGAATTTCAACTCAAAACAAAACCCGCTCCACAATGAGTTCAGTTGGTACACACTCACAGCAACCTCCACAGAGGATACGAATCACACACACACACACACACACACACACACACACACACACACACACACACACACACACACACACACACACACACCATGTCTCACAGTTGCCATGTCTGAGATTGGAACTCCTACCTAACTAGTACATCATACTACAGCATTACGCAGTTATAGCATGCGCCATGGAGATTACTGGGCTACTCTTTTCCCAAAGGTGTATTTCAGTGTGAATGACATCAGCAGGTTTGCCAAAGAAGAGCAATGGAAGTTGTAGTCACTGTGAATGGCCTCAAAAGCATTGCTCTCTACACAAACAAACACACAAACATCCACAATTGCCATGTCATTGGAATAGAATCCCCAGCACCCAACCTTCACAGAAGGACACACACAAACTCACACACCTACCTGCAGATCTTTATAGTTCACTAGATGTTCTCTCCAGCCAAGAACCAAACCATGCTACTAATCTATGAACCTATGTGCCACGGTGGTGAGAAAGCTCTTCTACATTGTGCAATGTATAAGTAATGGCAAGGCATCCAAATCTAAGGAGATCATAGCCTCACTATACTTAGCTCTCATTAGACCTATAATTGAGTACAATGCATCCTTTGGCATCTACCAACAGCTAGACTGGCCACACATGTTACTCACTAAAATAATACAGGGTGTAAATAACATGTCCTATGTGGACCGCATCAAAGTGCTGCCCCTGTACCGAGTCTCTTACAGGCTACTGAGAGGTGATCTATGCCTACCCTACATGGCATTCTCCCATCCAGTCCTGATTAATCCTATACATTCAGCAAACAGCAATTGGAATTACCTGACCTAAGGATCTAAACCTCATCTGTGACATAAGCAAAACATGTTGGAGGAACATATATGCCTCTCAAAGACTACCCTTTCTGTGGAACACTCTTCCCATTCATGCCAAGCATAGCTCTTCCCTAATCCCATTCAAATGCAATTTGGACCAATAGAAGGGAAACTGTAAAGACACCCATGGCTTGCCACCTGTGGACTTTATGGACAGGTGCAGCTTGTAGATGTCTTAAGGCACAGGCATATACCAAAGTCGTTTTAGTCCTACGACACTGATAATTATAAAAAATTGGGGCATGAATGACTAGGCTTAAAAAGGTTCTTTGACCATTAGCTAAGCAACTTGTTATGATCCTAACAGTTTTTTTTTGTTACAGCGACTTGCAAACGCATGAAAGCTGTGTAACAAAAACATGTTAGAATCCAGAAATACATATAATAACCAACATAGCCGGCCTTAGGCACCAGTGAACCCTGCTGTTGCTGGAGGCCCCTGTTCCCAGGGGGCCCCAACAACAGCAAATTGTCTTATCCTGGCATTTTGTAACATGTCTGTTAAACCAACTGAAACTGCTACAGCATTCTTGAATACTTAATAAACCACATGACATAGATAATAACTCCTATTTATATCTCCTTTAAAATTCAAAGATATCTGTGGTTAAATCCTGCTGTTGGACATGTTCTACACTAAAACTAACTTCATATCTAGCTTTAGTCCCTGCTATACCCGTGGCTGCAGGGGGCCCCCCTTAATCATCCTTTACTGTGTGGGGGCCCCACAAAAGATGCTGCAGGCTGAGGAAATTGAGGAAGAAGAAATGTATTAATTTCCTAATTATTATCATTAACCTGAACAGGGCTGTTATATGACAATGTTACAATAAAGTTGATAATAAACATGAGCAAGGTAAGCACCAGAGAGATCAGCAGCCCAGAGAGACTTATCTCCATGCAAATTTTGGTTTTAAGAAGAGCTGATACTTCTGATCATCAGGGATGGTTTTCTCTTTCAGGGAGTTTTATGAATAAAAGCAGAACACCAAAAACTATAACTCTCAATTTCTTTGCTTAAGAATACAGTGCAATCTCAAAAATAATGGCTTAGAATTAGGACTACATTTGAAATAATACTCTTAATTTGCTTAAAATGTTAATCGAATAACACCTTTTGCAGCAACACATATGTTTGGACAATAACTGTAAAACTCAGAAGTCTGGATTTCTTGACTGTTTGTAATTTTGAATGATTTACCAGCAAATCAAACTTTTTACGAAGGAGAAAGCAAATGTATGAACAAAATCAGGGAAGGTCTGCGGAATCAGGGACAGTGATAGGTATGCATTACTGCCCAATGAGGTAAATAAGCGATTTACCCCTGCGGCTGTTTGACAATTGCTAGACAGCAGTTACTGATCTGGTTTGGCAGTACCAGTGTTGCACAATGTATTGCTATTTGCTGAAATAAGTACAAAACGAGTACTGCTATGGCTTATGTGTGTTTGTGAGTGTGTGTGTGTGTGTGTGTGTTTTAAAAAATATCACAGATTTTTAGTTGTGCACACACCTAATAATGCCAGGACACAGACATTATTCTTCTGGGTATCAGTAAAAAATGTACCTAACAAGTAATTATATTTCAAAAGTAAGACATAAAATATATCACAGAACATTCAGGCACTTAAATCTTCTTGGAGTCTGGTGGTTCTCACTCACCAGACTGTATAAATGAGTACGGGGAGGTCCCTTAATCACCCTTGACTCCGTGGGGACTCCCACAAAAGCTATTGCTGGTTGAAGAAAAAAAGAGGACAAAGAATGTATCAATTTTCTGATTGAGCTGTTTAACCTGAAGAGTGCTGAGATATGATCCTTCTAGGATAAAGCTAACAATAGCCTCTGGTTTCAACCACACCTGTTCTAAAACCAGTCCTGCTCAAATGTGTGTGTACAGAAAGCTGGTGTAGATTATGGGGGGGCTGGGGATTGTGTGGTTATTACAACTTTAATTTTCATTACATTCAAACCTTAGAGGTGTGCACATGAAGTCATTATAGCTTATGTTTGAGCTGAGGACAGTGTGGTCATTGTTTATTTACTTTTCTCACAGAACTCAGAAGTGTAAAAAGAAGGTTAATATAGCTTTTGTAGGGGTGGTGTACTGTCTAGGAGCAACAAATGAGAATATATTACTGAAATCATTCTCACAATCACATATCAGGCACATATACATGGGGCTGACTTTGAGAGTTAGGGGTGAGGAAGCATGCTACGTATACTTATATCAGCAGTCACTTGAAATATGTGGCTAGGGCAATTTAAACCTCTGCTTTCATCCCATCTAACATCAGAGGGTTGCATAGGCAGTGACTGTCTTTTGTGGTGGGGGGGGGTAGGGAGGCATGCAGTATTCTCAGATAAGACCTATGTATTCCCACAACTAGCTTGTTAGTTTATTGTGAGGTACAATTTTGCCAGTTTTGAACATTAAGCCTTTGGCACAACTTATGTCTTCCTTGAAAGAAAAAAATACGACTGAAATTATTTTCTTTTTCATGATTTTTGTTTAGGCCACCATTGGAGTAAAATGCTGAGAAAATACCCTAAAGCGCATCCCAGGGGACATATATAACCACTACAGCTTTGGGGGCATCAGCTTAATTGAGTTATTTCCTAAATGGATATTACTGAGCTGTCTTGGTTAGCAAAGATGTGCTGAAAGGATACAAGGAAAACTAAAGCTGAACAGCAACAGTGAATTTCTTTCCTTAATCATAATTTATGTTCAAGCCGTTATTGGATGAAAAGGTTGTGTAAAAAGAAAAAAAGAAAATGCACTTCAAAGCATGTAGAAAGTTATGGCTTCCTGAAAAAGCTGAGAGTAAGGCAACATGTGAGAAAATGAAGAAAAAAGTAATGTGCATGGTATGGGGAGCCCAAAATGGGGGGGGGGGAGTAAGAGGAGAGGACTGGAGGGTGTTGAAACAGTAGGCCTAGTCATCATTTCATTTAAGTCCACACCTTTACATACAGTTGTTGTAATATATCATTGTTACAACTAAATTCCAGTAACTGTAAGTGTCCCTTTGTTAGACAGGTCAACAAAGTGTGGTATGTAGGCCTGTTGTAATTTAAGAGCTTGTAGCTACAGGTCTGTCTGTGCGTACTACTCCTAAAAGTTTGCAGCACAAACTAAAAGGTTTCTTAGGAGGTGTAGCATTCACAGGATGATACTTGTACTGGAACATTTGCTGGGGGCCCCCAAAATGCTAACACCGGCCCATATAACCAAAATCAGTTATAGTGGAATGTAGGAAAAGGTAGTAGTCTGATTAGCAACAACCTTCTCTTTAAATAAGGTACACCTTACTTGGGCTAAGACATGCTTGTGTGATTACATTCTATGTAGCTGTATGGAGTGCATCTACATTACATTTATGCAATGTCATACTATTTACTTTCAAGTGCATGGGCATTTTCCTAACATGGTTTGGCCAGTCTAATATTCTTCCCTGTATAGAGATGTTGCATTATTCTTTTAACTAGATTACCCCTCAGAGCTCAACAATATTTTAGGCAGTCTTCGTGTGCAAGCTCCCTACATGACAAGCTTATAGTCACAAAATTGAAAATGACAGTAGCTGGGAACAGATTAAGCTTCTTGAATGCAACTGAAATAAGGCAAAATTAAATTGCTGTCAGTGGCAAGATTCCTAGACATTGTGCATACTGCATTGGGGGCAGTAGACAGGGAGTAGCCATTAAAACCATATACATACCCATCTATAAATATAGTGACATTATAATTTAAATTTGTAAGTATACTAACACAGGTGGTATATTTTCAGTCAACCAAGAACTCTTATCACTGCAGTGTTATAGGAATCAGTGGTGCACTAAATTCCAAATCAGATGACATACGTATATACAAAGACATTCAGCTATAGCTTTGAAACCTCAGTACTATACTAGGCTTTGAGAACAACCACCATTATATCATATCCTCATGAAGAACTAGATGAGCACAATGAAGAACAGTCACTCCAAGGCCCCAAATAACATCCCAGGAGGTTTTACTAGTACTGTACAATATTCTCTACTATAGGGTTTGTTTACCAGCTATGACAAATATCCAAAGTGATTCCTATTCAAATGGAGGATTTACTGCTTCCTTTGGGAAGTACCAAGCCATTAGTGTAATCAGTAAAATGTGCAAGGTAGAAGAGGAAAATTGTACTTGTTCAGGTAGGCATGGGTGGCCTTTTGCATCCGGATAATAATCATTAAGTAATTATGAGATAATATGTCACTGGAAAAATGGTATCGTGGCATATCAATAAATACACATTAATGACAATAAAAAATGTCAATGAAACCAGACAGTGAACTGAGCAATGATATTTGGTCATTAACAATATGGGTCAGTTTTGCACCCATCCAACTTTAAGGTCCTCTATCCTCAAATCAGACCACAAGTCATAATTCTTAAACTCTTAGTGCAGGAAATCTGAACAAAGCCTAAAATGTGTAACAACAGCATATAAATGCGGGCTGTATTTTAAATTTTGCAATTATAAATTTAGAAAAGGTTTCTCGTCCATGAAAAAAGAGGTTATTGTTCTCCTCTACTCGTCACTCATTAGACCCATTATAGAGTGCAACGCCCCTTTTGGTATGTATCTCATAAGACATCTACAACTGGAAAGGCCACAGAAATACCTCACAAAGAGGATTACCGGCCTCAAACAGATGCCCTATGTAGACCGTCTCAAAAAACTCCAGCTTTACTCCATCGCATATCGCCTACTCAGAGACGATCGCTGCCTAACATACAAAACTATGTCAAACCCAGAGCTGTTGGACATGCTGCATTTAGGGAATACCAATCCCTCTGAGCTACACAATCCAGGGACCTAAACCTTGTCACCACAATAAACAGAACATGCTGGAGGGATAGATTCCTGTCCCAAAGACTTTCGGTTCCCTGGCTTACACCACCCAAGAAAGTTATTTTCCTGTGCCACTGTCGAGCAGTATATAGCTCCTCATTAGCACTCTTCAAAATAAATCTTGATGATTGGATGGGAAATAGGAAATTAACCCCTGGGATCACATCTTGGGGCTCTACTCGACAGGGTCACAGGAAAATAATTTACTTGGGTGGTGGAAGCCAGGGTACCTTTGTTGGCTAGGCTTATATAGCCTATAATATAAGGAATATATATGATATATATATATATATATATATATATATATATATCTACACACACACATATGCATACATCTATAGATATGGCTACATAATATTGTTACATTCATGTGGCTTATATAGGCCCTAGGGCTAATTAGCCTAGTACCTACCTATGAACCTACGAACTAAATGCAATCTTGGGTAATGACTAGTACCTCTACTGTATTACATTGGGTTTAAACGGCTAGGTCAAAAATGACCTCTGGGGCAATAGTCTAGTAATCGCTTATGATCTCCTATGATTCTATGATTGTGCCGACCAGGGGCACAAACACACCAGATCTTGACCTCACTAATATGGGAGAATGCTGCAAATTTCTTAGCGTAATATCCTCTGTGGAATGGTCAAACCACAAGATGGTCTCCTTTGGAGTAAAAATATAACCCAGAAACCCAGCTAATCCTAGAATGTTCAGGCACTATTCTAAGGCTCACAGGCCCATACATGCTGTTACCTGATAATGTGACAACATTTCAAGCCCCTCACAAACCCTGAGAACTTTGCTGCCTCTGGACAACTCTTCACAGAAACATTATACAGGTATGCTGATAGCTGCATAGAGGAAGCTGTACCCATCAAGTATAAGTACAGAAGTAACTTAAAGGCCACTATGGTGGAATCACAACATTGGGATGCTCTATAACAGAAGGAAGAAAATCATGGCAAAAATTAAGAGGTGTACCACCCAGCAGGATAAAAGCACTCTCAACTTAAACCATCCAATGTAAAAATAATGTCTACCAAAGCCAAATTTGAGGTAAAGTTGGCCTCCCAGACCAAGGACAACCACAAGGCATACTGTAGTTTTATCGGAAACCTGAAAGACAATACACAAATGTGTGCAGAGCTCATTGTTAATGCAGCCACATATACTGAGCCAGTAGATATAAAAAACTATTGGCAGACAAATTCAGGTCTAATTTTGGCCCTCCCTCCTCCTAAAAAATATCAAATATAACCGCTCTGCTATCATTAGGAACAGGTCTTCAATGTCCGCTGTAAGGCAAAGAACAATGCATTGATGGGCCCAGGCATGAAACATGATGTATCAGGCCCTCTGGATTGCTATTTAAAATGTAGCCATCAAAAAGGCTTCAGGCCTAATGAATGCTGAGCAGCAATAGTCATCCCTCTGTCCAAAGGTGGGCCATCTACAGACCCTCAAAACTATAGCCCCATAATCTCACTAGTCTCATATGCAAATCCATGGAAATAATTATCATGGAAATGATCAATAATGACACAGGAAACCTACAGACATTAAGCCTAAGCCAGATGGATTTCGTCAAATGCAGCTCTTGCTTACTCAACCTGGTGGTTGAGAAGGTCACCAAAACAATGGATGAGGGCAAAATGTTTCACACTGCCTACTTTGATCTGGCCAAGGCATTTGACACAATACCCCTCTCAAGCATTGTTTGACAAACACAAGATGTTAGGTATAAACCTTTATGTTATCTGGTGGATACCCAGCTGGATTACACGAAGACCATTTTTAAGCACCTACATGCATGCATGTGTGTGTATGTGTATTTTACATATAATATACACATGTACACACACACACACACACACACACACATGCATATATGCTATATATATATATATATATATATATATATATATATATATACACACACACACACACACACACACACACACACACACACACACACAAGTGTACATACACACTGCCCCATACCGTACTGATGGATAGATGCAGCTCCTAAATTCTTTATCCTAGGCATGGCTCAATTCAAATTACCTATGGTATGATCCCAGTCATCCTCATTAGGGGTAATATGTAATTATCAGCCATGGGACATGTAAGGGCAATCTATAACCAAATGGGATAGATTATTTCAAACACAAAAAAGGAAACCATCCATGTTCTTGTGTGAAGTGCACCATTGTTTCCTTTGAGACAGCAGGAAAACCTACCCAGTATCTGAGCAATAAAACATGGTCATAATCAATTTCACATGCAGCACCAGGAGGTAAAGTGACAACTCTGTTTTCACAACCCCTCAACAAAACTAATTCTGAACTTATTGTCACTATCCACAAAAGGAAAAGACAATAAATATTGTATAAAATACATAACTAATAAGCCACACTAACCTTAAGAAATTAATATATCTTCTTAGTAGGGCTTAAACCCTGCAGAGCACAGCAAAAAGAACATGGTAAACCTCCTATAAAACCGTACCACCAAGCAATCAGTTGAAAAATAGCCAGTTAGCAATGGAGATAACACTCCTTCATTAACACAATAGTCCAGGAAAATGAGCAACCTGTAAAGAATTAAACCTATAATACAAAGCTTTACACTATATAAACCATGCAACATGGAAACAAGAAGTACATCACATACTGCACATTTAAATTTCTCCAGTAATAGGTTCATAGGTTCATACTAGGCTATCTGCCCTAGGGCATTTATAAGCCTAGCCCAGAGTTTTGTGACTTTCGTCACCCTTTTAGTTTGAAGGATACTATGCCCATTATTTAGGTGTGCCTCTGTCAAGCAGTGACACTGAGGTGATCCCTGGGGTATACCTGCGATCTCCCATCCATTGGTCAAGATTTCTCTTGAACAAAGCCAGCGAGGTGCTCTGCCTCACATGTACCGGGATTTTGTTCCACAGCATAGGGAATCTCTGGGTGATGAATCTGTCCCTCCAGCATGTCCTATTTATGACCGTGTCAAGGTTCAAGTCTCGTGCTCTTGTAGATCTGGTGGATTTAGATTTTTTGAGGTGAAGCATGTTCATTAATTCCGGGTTGGACATGGCCTTGTATGTCAGGCACAGGTCACCTCTGAGCAGTGATGGCGACTGAGTAGAGCTGGAGCTCCTTCAGTCTGGCAGCATAGGACATATTTTTGAGACCCTTTATCCTTTTGGTGAGGAACTTTTGGGGCCTTTCCAATTGCTGCAGGTGTCGGGTCAGATACATTCCAAATGGGGCGTTATACTCAATCATCGGTCTGATGAGTGATGAGTACAGGGGGATGATGACCTCCCTTGACCTAGATGTGAATCCCTTCATGATCAGGTGGGCAATGTAGAAGGTCTTCCTGACTACTTTGGCAACGTGGGTGTCAAATGAAAGATTACTGTCAACCTGGGTCCCCAGATCCCTGATAATCTCTTCTGTTCTTAGTGGATTGCCACCTATATGGTAGCTGGGGGTAACCTTGTTTTTCCCGAAGGGTATGACTATGCATTTTTCCCCGGGCGGCACAGTGGTGCAGCGGTTAACGTTGTTGCCTCACAGCAAGAGGTTCTCCGGTTCGATTCTCGGCTGGGGTGCCTTCTGTGTGGAGTTTGCATGTTCTCCCTGTGTTTGCGTGGGTTTCCTCTGGGTACTCCGGTTTCCTCCCACATTCCAAAGACATGCATTTGGAGCATTTCTCCCCGGGCCTCCGCTGAAAACAGGATCTGTGGAACCTAGTCGGACATTCCCGGTCAACAAATGTTAAATAAATAAAAATAAATAAATTTTTTAGCGTTTAACTTTAGGCCATGGCTTTGGCACCAGTTATCCGTTTCTATGAGACCCTTCTGAAGGATATCGGTGTCTGATGTGTTTTCAACTATGGTGCCCAGTTTGCAGTCATCTGTGAACTTTGTCAGCCATAATCGTCCTGTGCTTGCCTGTACTTCTGAAAAGTAGATGCCGAACACGAGTGGGCCCAGGACCGAGCCCTGTGGGACACCGCTTGTGACAGGCTTGGAATCAGACATAGCGCCAGCAACTGTGAGCCTGTGGGTTCTGTCACTTAGCCAGTTTGCAACCCATCTTGTGACGTATGGGTTTACATTTAAGCTGGTGAGTTTTTCTATGATGCCCGAGTGGGGTATTGTGTCGAAAGCCTTTGCTAGGTCAAGGCAAGCTGTGTGGACTGCCTTGCCCTCATCAATAGCCTTGGTGACTGTTTCGAAAAAGTCAACCAAGTTTAGGAGGCATGATCTGCCCTTGACAAAGCCAAATTGGGTTTGATCCAATGTCTGCAGGTCCCCTATGTCTTTATTTATGAGTTCCATTATGATCCTCTCCATAGCTTTGCAGACCAGGCTTGTCAAGCTGATGGGGCGGTAGTTTCCGGGGTCGGTGGAGGCACCGCCTTTATGTAGTGGGACCACAGTTGCCGTACGCCACTCCTTGGGTACATATCCTGAGGTGAGGCTAAGATTGAACAGCTGCCCTAATTGCGGGTTTAATTCCTCAATGAGTTCGTGGAGCACACAACCGGGGACACCATCAGGAACCATGGATGCTGTGTTTTTCGCCTTGGAGAGAGCTGTTCTCACCTGAGTATTTGAGATATTTGGGAGGCTACAATCCTCTGGTATAGGTATTTCTCCTTTTGCGGGGGAGGGGGGGGAATTTGCACTGAACCTGTCAGCCAGTATGTTGGCAATATCTGTAGGTTCAGTGATCTTTACATTATTTTGAACTAGTTCTGAGCATATCTGGGAGTTTCCTCCCAGGTTTCTAACATAACTAAAAAAGGCCTTGTGATTGTCTTTTGAGTCCTTGGTGATTTTTCTTTCAAAATTTGCCTTGGATGATTTTATGAGAGCTCTTAGTTTTTTACTTATAATGATCAAAGGTGTCTTCCCTTTTATGGATTTTGCTCTATCTTGTAGTAGCTTTCTCCTTTTGTTGTAGAGCTTGTTTATGGCTGGGGTCCAGCAGACTGGACGCTTGCCTTTGGTACAAAGAGTCTTTGTTTTGTTTGGGATTGCCTGATCCATGCAGTCCTGGAGGTGCTGGTAGAAGGCATTTGTATGTGATTCAGCGGCTTTAGTGATGGTTTCTGCTGTTTCGGGGGCCTTGAAAGAGGCCACACCAGTCCTAAGAAGTGTGAAGTCGGCTTTAGAGAAGTTCTTCACTGTGATCTTTTTTATCTGGGGTGAGGGCGGGATGTGGACTTCCAGTGAGATTAGTTTATGATCTGACCTCACTAATGAGGGGTATACCTCCGGTGTTGAACATTTTGACCCCATGTTCGTGATGATGAGATCAAGTATGTTTTCACCTCTTGTGGGTATGGTGACTAGTTGTTCCATGGCATTTGAGTTTATGAACTCTAGGAACCTTTGGGCTAGGGTGTTGGGGCTTGAATAGTGATCCCAGTCTATATTTGGATAGTTGAAATCACCTAGTATGATGGTGTTTGGGGTTACATTTATCCCCTCCAGAGTTTTCAGGAAAGCTGTGTGAGGTTCCTGAGTTTGAGAGGGTGGCCTGTAACATGCTATAAATTGCAGAGCAGTCTTGCCTACGGTTAATTGCACCTGGATGGTCTCTGATGCATCGTGCGTTGCCACCAACCTGGAGGTGAGGGTGTCTTTGATGAATATGGACACCCCTCCTCCTTTCTTGGTGTTGTCCGGATTTTGGGGCCGGAACGCATGATATGAGGTAAAACCTGATAGTGCCGGGGTGCTCTCAGGAGCTTGATGTTCTCCATACTGAGAAGGGCTTCGAGTGCGTGCATCTTGAGGTTGAGACTTCTGGCATTGAGCAGCATTACCCTTAGTTTTTTTCCTTTGTTTTGTACTAGGGTGGTAGGTTTAGAATTTGAACCTTGCCTAAAAAAGGCACTATGGGGGTGGCAAGAGCCTTAGTCAATATCCGGAAGCCCAGGGGTGACAGGTGCAAGCCGTCCCTTGCGAAGCAGCGTGGCTTGCCCAGCATGTCATCCCAGGCAGACAGACATTGGATCCCCTTTGAATGACACCAGAGATTAAGACAATTATTAAAGCTGATCATCTTATCTCTGTATTGTGGCATCATTCTTGGTGAAGGTAGGATACTTCTCAAGGTCAGGGTCATACCTGCCTGGGCTACATAATCAGAGAGCTCCTCTATGTCTCTTTTCATGTAGTCCAGGGAGGTGCGTCTCAGGTCGTTCACACCAGCATGGACAATGACTGAGTCATACTTGTACCTGCTGTCGAAATGAATGAAACCAAACATGAGATGTCATCAGTAACATGCAGTTTAAATCTAAATCTCCCAAACATAGAAATGTTCACTTACCTGAGATGTACAAGTGTGTAGTCTAAACAAGTACCATTAATTCTTCGAACAGCCATCTCCCCAAGTTAACTCCTTCTCCAGCAGGCTTACACAGACTTTAAAGAACAGCTTAACCAGCATAATATTGCCATTATCTGCAAAACTAACTACAAAATTCAAGTCACCTATAGCAAACAGTGACAGTCATTTATAATCCCATTGTCACCAACCAGAAATAATAAAATTATTTAAAAAAAACTATTAATTTAATAAATGCTGCACTAATCTCTTGTCTAACCTTCCCTTATGACTGAGTTCCACAACTAAGCAGAATTCTGTAGAGAGTGACACCATTTCATACCACAGCATACCCACCCCAAACAAATTAAGCCAAGCCTTGTCTGACTTTACTACTTTGCAATGAATGCATGAATAGATTATACTGGTCAATACATTTAAATGCATGAGACATTTTTAACAGATCAGCATTTAAATGTCTCATTCAATGAAATGAAAGTCAATAGCAAGCCAGAAACCAATGCAATTAGCACTTCATCAAGTTGGATATGACCATTTTCACCTCTGCTAGCACCCATTGTTTAACCCAGTATGTCCAAGATCAGAAACATTTAACAGAAAGCCAAGGATGACTGTAGCAATTATAGAATAATTAACATGCAAAACCAACTGACTCAGGCTTCTCTTACCACAAACTGAAAATTATGTAAGTATTTTTTATATAATTAGTCAACGTTGTAGTTAATGTAATAAAATACAAGAAACTAAATTTTGCAGTGCAAACTGACATCTGCCCAAAATGATAATAAACATATCTATACAGTTGTAAGAGCTCTATTTATAGACTTGTAAAACACTTGGAACAGATGTGAAAAAAATAATTTCGATGAAAATCAGGGGAACCACAAATAACAGCTGCCCAAGAGGAAAGCTGAGAAACAGAGGCTGGCATGAGAGGAAATGTAGTCTTTGCAATGACATGCTTTATAAAGCAGGACAGCAGGAATTTGTGTTGATAATGGCTGACCTGAATGCACATATCAGGATCGATAGAATAGGATATGAGGACTGCCTGGGTCCACATGGGTGAGAATGGATGGTAAGAATACAGATGGAGAGGCCACTCTAAACTTCTGTCTGGCAAATTGCTTGATAGTATTGGACTTCCTTCTACTAAGGAAAGGACAATGGGGTACAATCAGTGATTGTAAATGCATCCCCAGTGAAACAGTAAGCACACAGTAAAAAACACTGGTTAACACAATCAGGTGCAAGCAGTGGTCAAACAAGGCTTCCACAGTCAACAGAGACCAGGCTGAAGATATAGATGATTGGAGAGAAATCACAACAGTTCTAGGAATTGCTTAGGGCTCTAGTACCTCAAAAAGAGGAGTAAATTACTTGAGTTGAAAAGGACTAGAATGGAGTCCCACAGGGTTCGGTCCTGGGTCCTCTCCTGCTTGGTAGCTACTTCTCTGAAGTTCAGGCCAACATGAAAGGACTCTGGCTGACAAAGTTCGCAGATGATTCCAAGTTAGGAGTTATTAACTCACTAAGTGATGTTGACATCCTAAAGACAGGCCTCACTGAGACCAACAACTGGTGTCAGAACCATGGCCTTAAGCTTAATGCCAAATAAGATGTCATCATCCGCTTTAGGAAAAACCCAATTCCCATGAATTACCCCATTGGTGGTAGTCCACTGAACACAGAAGGCATTACCTATCCACGTAAACCTGTACGAATTGCTGAAGGAGTCATTAATGGGCACATTGCGGGTGCTGCAAAGAGCACTTCTGGCTGACATCCAAGACTGAAAAACAGTAATTTCATTTACTTTAATCGTACTTTGACTTAGTAATGGGGTCCATTCCCATCATGGTATTAGAAACCAAAAAGATTTGGAGAAATTATAAAAATGAAATTAAGGCAGATATCCAATTGCCACTGCACAACTTTTGCCACCAGCAAGACCTAGGCTGACCTGCCCAGACAACTTTCAGAAGACTAGCTTTTACTCCCTCCTGAGAAATGGCCACAAAGGGCACTAGTGACCCATCCAGGTAGCCTCAGGTGTCCCAGCAAAAAAGCAACAGGTGTTGCAGCCTGAAGGTAAGGGTGGCCCCAACACCAGTTCTTGGCCTCACCACGACTTCTTTCACAAACTTCTCGGCAGAAGCATGGCACAATAGGAAAAATCATTGCATGGTTTTGCTACAAAACACAAACACAGCTGTATAGTGGGCTGGAAAAGTTATCATGCACATACTTGTTAGTCTCCTACTAACATGAATTAGGGTAATATTTAAAAGTTATACTTGATTTTAGACTTGTAAAGACTATGGTGGTCATTAGTCTAGTAAAAACCTATGAATCTAATAGTTATGCACAAAACATGGCACAACTATACACTGAATAAATCATTCATACTTATTTCTTCCTACACCATAGACTCCAAACTCAAGACTTGCCATAAATAATGAAAGAGAATTTAAATAACGTCATACATAAAACATGCACTAACCTGTAGCATCCTTCAGTAAGCTTGTAAGCATGTACCAGAATGTCTCACTGGAGCCATGTTGTTGTGTGAAGTGGACCATTGTTTCAGTTGAGCCATCTGGAAAACCTACATAGTTTCTGAGAAATGCAACATGGCCATAATCACTGCCACATACAGCAAATGGCAACTCTGGTTTCACAAACCCTCAACAAAAATAATTCTAGAACATACTGCCTCTATCCACAAAAGGGAAAGCACAACAAATATTGTATAAAAAATATCTAACTAATAAGCCACACGAAAACATTCAACAATGACCACATCTTCTCAGCTGAGCTAAAATCCTGCAGAGCAAAGCAGAAAGAACATGGTAAACCTCCTAGAAAACCAGAGTCCCAAGCAATCAATGAAAAAATAGCCATTTATCAATGTACATAACACTCATCCATTAACACAAATGCACACTGAAATGACTGCACACTCTTCTTCTTCTTTTGGCTTTTTCCCGGTTAGGGATCGCCGTAGCAGATCACCTGTCCGCTCATGATTGGCAGTGGAGTATTACAGTGTCGAGTTGCCAGCCCGGCGCCCAACCTTCCACAGAAGGCACACACACACAAACGCACTCACACCTAGGGCCAATGTAGAGTGTACAATCCACCTGCAGCATGTATTGGGATGTGGGAGGAAACCCACGTGACCACAGGGAGGACATGCAGACTCCGCACAGAAGGCACCCCAGCCGAGGATCAAACTGGAGAACCAGTGTATGAAAACTAACAACCCGTAAAAAATTAAACCTATAATATAAATCTTTACACTATATAAACTATGCAACATGGAAACAAGAAGTACATCAAATGCACTACATCTGTGTAAAATCTTACCATAACAGTAGATGCCCTTGCCTTCACCACTGCAGTATTCCTTACAAATGGTGATTCGCTGCCATGAAGCCCTGCAACCGGCCAGTTTACCAAAGACTACTGTTGCTTTAAAGTACGCTGAACATCACTTATACACTCCTTCTGTAGGGAAGTGCATAAAGATGACGTTCAGCGTACCATCCTCAGAACTGATTGTCCCATTAGGAACGGCACTTTAAGGAAAACCAAGTAGAATCTGTACATTCAGGAAGGAAACAAGACAGGAGGGGTGGAAGGGAGTGAATACTGCAGCGTTGAAGGCAAGGGCATCTACCATTATTGTAAGATTTTACACAACTGTACTATGTCCTTCCATTCACTGCTCCAGTATTCATTACAAATGGGAGAGTCCAAAGGTTCAAGAAGAAACTTGTGAGGAGGAAGCAGCAAAGCCCTCCAAGAAGCCATGAAGAATGGCATCAGCAAAACCAGCTCTAGCTCTGGAGATACCATCCAACTGGTAATGTTTGGTAAAGATATGCACAGAAGTCCAGGTAGTAGCTTCAAGAAGAGAATTAGTGTCTAAGCCTTTGTAAAAGCACCAGAAGAAGCCAGAGCTCTAGTGGAATGAACCTTAACAGAAGAAGGGAGGCTCTCGCTATGAAAAGTGTAACAAAAAGAAATAGCATAAGAAATCCAAGTGGAAGTAGTTTGCTTGGAAAGAGCCAAATCTAAAGACCAAGTATGAAAGCAAAGAAATAATTGGTAAGATTTTCTAATAGCTTTAGTTTTATCCAAATAAAATCTGACCTGTGTACATCCAAGGTATGCAGCATCTCTCTCACTGTCAGACTGTGGAGAGGGGAAAAAGTGGGCAAATTAAGTGAAAACTTATTAACAACCTTGGGCATGAAAGAAGGATTAGTCTGCAAGGACACCCTGTCCTCATGAAATATCAAAAAGGCAGACAAGCCATAAGCACTTGGAACTCAGATACCCATATGGCAGAAGTGAGAGCTAACAAAACAACAGTCTTCCAAGAGCAATATTGGAAGGAAGCTGAAACAGCAGGCTCAAAAGGAGGCCCAGTCAGTTTGTCCAGAATGAAATTAAGATCCCATGGAGGAGAAACAGGCTTCCTGGGACACCTAATATTAAGGACGCCATTAAGAAATTGCTTAGCTTCAAATGTAGAAGCTAACAGGGAAGTCAAAGGCAGACAAGCAGAAAGAGCTGATAAGTGGGCCTTAGTAGAAGAATAGGCCAAACCAGCATTGAGCAACTCACAAAAATAAGACAGAACCAAAAGAACATCCACAGAAAGTGGGTCGAGGTCACATTTTAGACACCAAAGAGAAAACCTCTTTCATTTAGATAAGTAGAATTTCCTACGAGTAGGTTTCCTGGCCTCCTGCAGGACCTGCAGCATGTCCTCAGAAAAAAAGGTCTATAAGGGATCGAAACCCAATTACGCGCAATGTCAGCTGAAGCGTGGACAGATGGGGATGGATGAGAGAACCCTTGTCTTGTGTGAGGAGATCCACCCTCTGAGGTAACTTGTGATGATTGCCCTTGGCTACATGCAGAAAAAGAGGGAACAAGTGATGTTGCAGCCAAAAGGGGGACAGCAACAAGATTTTGGGAGCATCCTGTTGAATCTTGAACAGGACTCTCAGAATGAGAAGAAAGGGAGGGAATGCATAAAGAAACACCCTCTTCCAAGAAAATGATTGGCATCCACCTTCCATACCACAGGACCTGGGACTCTGGCACTAAACAGTGGAGTTGTCTGTTCAGAGGGGAGGCAAAGAGATCCACTTGAGGAGTATGCCACTGGTGAACAATGTCCAGAAACACATCCCTGTGAAGCATCCATTTGAGGGATTGAGTGAAGAACCTGCTCAGATTGTCTGCCACAATGGTCTGACCTGAAGGAATATAAACTGCCTGAAGAGTCACTAGATAATGGACAGCATGGTATGTAGGAAACAAGGGAACAACCTTCCATTTACATTTGCGTACACTAGAGACAATAAAGCTATAAGGGGTATATTACAAAGGAATAGGAGGATACTTCAGACTGACACTCAGATAGTTGGAGAGAAACCATATGTAGTATACAAAAAAACTAAAAACCTTAAACGGAGGTTATGTTATCCAAAGTCAGTTTCATACTCTGAGATACAGCCCATAAATAACTGCACAACTTTTGCCACCAGCAAGACCTAGGCTGACCTGCCCAGACAACTTTCAGAAGACTAGCTTTTACTCCCTCCTGAGAAATGGCCACAAAGGGCACCAGTGACCCATCCAGGTAGCCTCAGGTGTCCCAGCAAAAAAGCAACAGGTGTTGCAGCCTGAAGGTAAGGGTGGCCCCTTGATGTGGTCAATGTAATTTCTGAGTATATATATATATATATATATATATATATATATATATATATATATATATATATATATATATATATATATATATATATATATATATATATATAAAGGGACTGACTTTAAACATCCTGATACAGGTGCAGAACATACTCTATAAACTAATGCCAATTGTAGTAGTAAGAACCTTGTATACTTAGCCGAATGTATGCAATGTAATTCATTCTATATTGGGAAAACTAACAGATGCCTAAGGGAGTGTATTAGGGACCACATATATTGTTTGAAAAAGGGCATACTTACAGTGCTATAGCAAAACATATCTTAGAGCTAGGACCTATACACCAATTCAAATTTAGTGTACTAGAATTAGTACCTGAATGCAGTAAATTAGGTGACATCTCTAATGCTACCGAAAATAGGGAACTTAGATGTATTATTACATTGAGGTCTCATTTATATAAAGGCCTCAATGACAATGCAGCCATCACTGCTAGACAGAGATAGGAAGTTGAGGAAATTATTTATTTTTATTGTTATGTTTTTTTTTACTATTGTGTTTTATTATTTCTTTTAATTATTATGGTGCGCTCTGATTGGACTATTTGAATGTTAATGGTATAAAGGGAAGTGATGTATGCCATTATTTTTAAGGTCTGATGAAGCAAATTGTATCTGTGAAAGGGCTTACCTTTTATTATTTTTGATTAAAGTATTTGTAATTTTAAAACTCCGTTGCTTGATGTGTTCTGCTGTGTCCTGCCACAGATTTTTTTGTTTGATATATATATATATATATATATATATATATATATATATATATATATATATTAATATGGGTCTATATTAGAATAGCGAAGAGGCATTTAA
>NC_056729.1:481397002-481427002 GCF_019279795.1 Protopterus annectens
CAAAAAGTGCATTTTCAAGGAACTGTGAGGTTTAAGTTAAGTGAAGTTTACTGCTGCTCATGCCAAGTCTATTTACAATGTGCAACTGTTTTGTTTAGCAAATGGTATCTCTATTGTGGTATAAAGTTTTAAAGCTATGTTAGTAGCACCACAAGTAGAATACTTGCATGTTAATGTAGAGGCTTGAGGTTTTATTCCTACAGCATGTACATTTGTATGCTGCAGTCCTGAGGATGTCCTCCTTTGGATGAGATGCCTAATAACTATGAACCTGTTTTTCAGCTTGCCATCCATTTTCTATTGCAATATACCAGCTTACCATTTTTTATTAATTTAACATAGGCAATTTATTCTTTGACGGCTGCAGGCACTGAATTTGTAGATTAAACACTGAAATATACAGTTGTTTTCTAGCAACAACCTCTTCATTAGTTTCAGATATCTTTAATGTGGAATTATTCAGATTACTTTTACTTCGGCAGAGATTGTGTGCATTGACTGATATTGGTGGATTGTAATGAGTGGCCTTTTATGGTTGAAATGTTCTGAATTGGGCAGTTTGTCGTTATTGGTTTGTATATTTTGTTTCATTGCTTACTGGAAAAATGTTTAAAACTAAAAATTTAAAACACACTCAAGTGTTGCTGTATAATGCAAGGGATATAATTCAATTATATATTATAATTAATACAATCAGGTAAATCAAATAACTTTTGCATGGCCCTAACAGTGTGCAAGGAGCCTATTGCTTGAAAACAGTTCAAAGGTAAATAACCTGCCACTGGCCAGATGCATTTTCTTTGAATGTGGGTTTCAATGCTGTTTCATTGAATGTGAGTTTCAAAAGTAGAGAAGCTTTAATGCCAAGTCTGTTTTTGTTGTAAGACTATTGCTTTGTTTAGGTTTAGTAAATGTCTATCAGTGTTTGGGCGATAATGTTTGAAATAAAAGTTGTAAATTAAATCCAACTGCCTGTAACCATTGTAGAACTAAAGCATAAAACAGTATGCACACAGAGATTTGAACAGTGTCTATGGCAAATGGGGAGAAATAGCCAAGTAATGGGACTCTGGAATGGCTGTGTGGGTGGGGCTTGGGGTGGGTGGACTTGGGCGGGGCTGTGTTGGCGGGGGCGGGGAGAGCTATGTGGGTGGGGCTCTGGGTTTGCACCCCCCTGCAAAAAATCCTGCGGGCTCCCTTGGCTATAAAGACAGGTATGGCTTTGCAGTGGAAGGACTACTTAATTAGGTAGACTCTAGCTAATGGGAGAAAAAAAATTGCTGAAGACTACTTGGTTTATAAAAATACCAATGCAAACAGTGTCAAACAAAAGTCATAAAGCTTCTGGAATTTGATGTAAACCTGGAAGCCATACAGATTTCTTTGTATATTGCCTTTCCAGCCTCCCTTCCCAATATTTTCTAATCTTCTCTGATTGACTCATAGCTATCATGTAATATTTTATATGCCCTACTAATTAGCCCTTTTTGCAGCAGCTTCTTTTCTAGACTCAACTAAAAACTCCACCGGGGTGGTCTTTCACTAAGCTCTCCCATATCCCTTTCTATTTACCTATGCTCAGTCAATTCCTAGTAGAGAAAATAGTTTCTTATCTGCAATCCAAACTTCTGTTTTGTCTAATCTCACTCGGTTATATTTCCCTCTGTAGTTATTTAATCCCAATACCGTGGTTCCCTTGCCAATTTTCTTTATTAAATTCCAACACCCTCTTGCCTATTGTCTATGCTACCTACTTGCAGTCATTCGTATAGGCAAACTCTCCTTTCTCTATGTCCATGTTGGTTTATTCTTTACAACACTTTCTGCTACTGTATGAATATAACATTCTGTATAGATGTTGTTATTCTCCTTAAGGACCTGCATTCAAAATCATTCTTTCTCCTTATTTCTTGCACTTCTCTGTTTCATCATCATCATCATCCCTTGACACTTTGATTTATACACGTCCACTTTTGTTATGCATATGAGCCTTAACAGTATAGTTCTAAAGTGTCCCTTCATCAGGTAGTACTAAATCATCTTGTTCTTTGGGAAGGATCTGTTTATCTCATTTAAATCTTTCCCTTTTCCCCTCCAGATATATCCCTTCAGCTCTATATAAATTATCACCCACAACGTCTCTGGTTAATAAAAATATACCTGATCTGTATATAAAACAAAAGAGAATAAAACATGTTCAGTGCTCTTGTCTTACTATCTATATAAATCATCAAGAGCTTCCATTTTCACAGTTTTTGTATTATCATTTGTTTAGCTTCTTCTCACATATCCTTAGCTGGCATAACAGAATCCTTTTCAATCTGTACACAGCAACATCTTCTTCTTAATGTGCTTAAATGTGCCCTGCCATTTAGAGTGAGTAGTCGTGAACAAGTGCATAGAGAGCTACTTCCATGCAATCACTTGTGGTCATTTCAGACTATTCAAACCATGCAAACATAAAGGAAAAAACTAAGAAATCTCAAGCACTAAATGTTACAATTCCATGACATACTGGCATAAAATAAGTAGAAATATATTCAATATATGCAAGTACAAGCAACAACATATTCAAGTCAACTATAGTAATAGAAAAGTAACATGTTTGCTAGTCAAATACAGTCTCAAAAATTTAGAATATTTACAATACATTTGGATACTATTAGCAAACTGGACTACAAAATGGAAGCCAAAGTACTCAAGAAAAAAATGTCAGAATATGTTGACCTTCTAGTGGAAGTAACTGAGTATTGGGAGGGAAAGAATACAGGAGATGACTTAGAAAACTGAGAAGCCAATCATGTGCCATATGATATGTTAGATAAAGCTGTGCAGGTTAAGAGATGGCAGTGGTTTGATAAATGATCTGCTGATGCATGATAATACATTATAATTTATTTAAACAGTTTCAGCTATGTCTGTGCATCATTCTTATAGTAAACAGGGAACTTCATCTGTGCAATGCCATTAAGTAAGGTAAGAACTGTCAGGCAGATTTGAAAATAAATGAGTGCACACTTTGCGGTTCATTTCATAATTTTGCAAATTTTTGCAACAGCTTACAAAATGCATGTTTTCCAAAACACACCAATACAATAGATGCAGTCTTAATTAAAATCCAAGGCATGGAATATAAAACTGTGTCCAAAATGCACTCAAAGACGCTGTTACACTCCTTGTAGTACAGACGTTATTTTTTTCAAACAACTTTATTGAATTATCACTTGTGATATAGGCAAATTTAAATTCATATACAAAATTGGAATTGCCTAAACATGGTAAGGCCTTCATGTGTCTAATAATGGTATAGAAGTTAATTTTTAATGAAAGGATGCAATAATGAACAATGTATTAAATCAGAATTGTGCCAGGCTTGCTATATGTACAATGCAGTAAAGAATAAAAAAAACAAAGAGGGAGATCATACAATTAATGTGCCAGCTAAGAGACATGTTTCAACCATCCAATATGCTTCCTATGATGTTTGCATTTCAAACTAGTGGATGATGTTATCAAATAATATGCTACTTGGTGTTTTTGGCTGCCTTGCCAGCTGTGACCAAAAAGCCATCCTGGTGTTCTTTTAAACCCTGGGCATCTCAGCACAGCACATCATTTTCCATATAGGTTTAGTACAAACTTCTTCATTTATGTTGCTAGTTTATTCCCACACAGTTGTTAGAAGTCAAGCATGCAAAGTTCACAATCGCTTCTTTTAGTCATACTAACTCAGATGATAATTGTGAAGTCTGGGCTAGCGTTTGATGCCCATAAAATGATAGTCATACAGTGGATGACCCAGCACCCTCCATAAAACAGAAAAGAAACCAACAGCTGCTCAGTCTTAACTGTCTTGATTGCAACACTCAACTGTTATGACACACAGAAAGCCCTATGATCCTTGAGTTAAAATTTTCCATTGCTCCACCTAGATGTTTTTTATTTTCATTATGAAAGTAGACATCCCTGAATGTGTTTAAAGCAGCACTCATTGTTAAATAACTAAACCAATACCAGATTTTATTATTACCAAGCATAGACAAACTATTATATGAAGACGTTCTATTTTGAAAAAGATGAGCATATTCCTCTTTCAGAGCCACTGCTATGTTTTTTAAAAGCTAGTGCAATGACTCACAAATGTAAATGTAATAACCAAAGCAGTCCACAGTAACAAAATAAATAAGACGGAACCATGAAATAAAGTAAATAAATTTACCGCAATTACGGCACTAAACACGGAGCTGCAAGTGCGGCATTATCTCAAGCAGCAGGCGTCTTAGAATTTTAATGTTTTGTAAAACCTGTCCTGCCTTACATTCATTGCCTGCTTGCCTTACAATTTTTTTTAATTATTTTTTACCTTAGACGCAGGAATCTGACAATGCTCCTGCGTTCAACTTCACCAGTCAGTGGCTCTCTTGGGTGCATCTACTATACGTGTTTGGTAAAGTATTATCTACTATACATTATGATCTCTCAAAGAAACACACGCACCTAAAACTAATTAAATAAATAAAATTAGAATAGAATAGCTGAAATGATATTCACAAACTATAAAATCAGAGAATGCTGGATTAGCGATCGTTACTATTTTTTTTAAACAAGTTAACGCTGACAAATGCAGCAAACTATTGAATATGAAAAGCGTACTTTAGCAACATCTAGGAACTAAAACTACAACATTTCAGTTTGCAGAGGGGAACCAAAGAGTGAATGGGACTGAATAGGCAAAGTAAACTGATATTTGAGTTGAACAGCCAGTGATGTCACAAACTGGGAGGTAGTTAAGTAAAGGGGTGGCAATGTTTGTGATTCGGTCCAATGCAAAGCACTCTGTTTAGAAATGAGCCAGTGCCCCTTTAAATTGTCCTCCTGTACGAGTGACCATAAATATATACACACACATTTAGTGTACTATCGTTTGACTGACGTTTGACTGAACAGTACTTGACTGAAAGTCCACTTGACTGAATCATAAATCACCGAAAACACTCAACACAAGAAAATGGAACATAAAATAGTGATTTTGGAGGGAGAAAGCTCACATGCACCCCCCCCCCCCTTAACGGTATATAATAACTCCACATCTGCACAACCACCCGAGAAAAGAAAAAAACCCCACCACAACAATGATTCACTGTGTATGGTGTCCCCTTACCCAAGTGGCTGTGTGACCATAGGGGTCATACACAACTAAGGGGATATGGGGTGCAGGGGGGCTTGCCTCCTTGTAAAAACACTATTTTATGTTACATTTTCCTACGTTGAACATTTTCAATGGTTTCTGACTCAACGAAATGTGCTTCGGTCAATAGCTTTTCAGTTAGATGGGCTTTCAGTAAAATTATTGTAAAAATTTTGTTTTTAGTCAAGTACTGTTCAAATAATATAAACACACACGTGTGTGTGTGTGTGTGTGTGTGTGTGTGTGTGTGTGTGTGTGTGTGTGTGTGTGTGTGTGTGTGTGTATTTATATATATATATATATATATATATATATATATATATATATATATATATATGTATGTATATACGACCAACAAAACCCAGCACTAGTTAACAGTCATGTGAAAGTAATTATCATATTGAGCAAAGAAAAGAGTTTGACCACACTTTCTTGAAGATTTATTGATATTCCAATAATTCCATGGCTTCGGACAGTAGCCACGACACTACAGCAAACCGGTTTCACCCATAGGTGTCATCAGTGCCCAATTACCCGGATTTCCCCTGCAGAATATGTAAATATACATCTCCTATCTTTCTTAAAGTGACATACACTTATGTGACATATTTTGTTATAAAAATTGAACATGAACACAGTTTGAATAGCAAAAAAAACACAAAAACATAAACAACACTTTAATGCTATTAATATAAATTCGAATGAAAATTTCCACATTCAAAATCACATTCTAGAGATGTGATATATTAACTAACAAATGTATATATGCATTAGAAGCAATGTAAGCTAAAGGTTTTCATTCAGTCCTGGTTTATAGAGAGCTCCCAATTTTAGAATCCACATTTTTTCTTTGGAATCCAATATTTTATGTTTCTTTGTGATAGTAATATTGTCACCCAAAAATGAAAAAGTATACTAGAGATGTGAATGACTTTAAAAGTAGTGCAATGTACACTTGGAAAAAGAAAAAACGGATGGTCCGCTTTACTACTGATAAAAAAGAAAGGAAGGGGGTAGTTCATAGGTTCACAGGTAGGTAATAGGCTATTGGCCCAAGGGCCTACGTAAGCCTAGCCAACAAGGTTCCCTGGCTTACGCCACCCAGGAAAGTTATTTTCCTGTGCCACTGTCGAGCAGAGACACAGAAGTGATCTCCAGGTTGTATTTCCTATTTCCCATCCACTCATCAAGATTTTTCTTGAAGAGTGCTAATGAAGAACTTTGCTTAACATAGATGGGCAGCCTGTTCCAGAGTATGGAAAGTTTCTGGGACAGGAATCTATCCCTCCAGCATGTCCTGTTTATTGTGGTGACAAGGTTTAGGTCCCTAGAGCATGTAGCTCGGAGAGATTGGGATTTCTTTAGGTGTAGCATGTCCAACAGCTCTGGGTTTGACATAGCTTTATATGTTAGGCAGAGATCACCTTGGAGTAGGCGATATGCTGCGGAGTAAAGCTGGAGTTTTTTGAGACGGTCAGTGTAGGGCATTTGTTTGAGGCCAGTAATCCTCTTTGTGAGGTACTTCTGTGGCCTTTTCAGCTGCTGTAGATGTCTTGTGAGGTACAGTCCAAAAGGGGCGTTGTACTCTATAATGGGTCTGAGTGTCAAGTAGAGGGGAACAATGACCTCTTTTTTCCTGGATGAGAACCCTTTTTATGATGAGGTGTGTCACGTAGAAGGACTTTATAACTACTGTGACGATGTGACTATCAAAGGAGAGACTACTGTCCACCTGGGTCTCAGGGTCTCTTATCACACATTCGGTTTTAAGTAGATTGCTGCCTATGTGGTAGTTCATGGGTACAGAGTTTTTACCAAAGGGGATGACACTGTACTTTTTGGCATTGAGCTTGAGGCCATGGCTCTGACACCAGGCATCTGTCTCAGTGAGGCCCTTCTGTCGGATGTCCACATCATTTGGGGACTTGACTATGGCTCCTAGTTTGCAGTCATCTGTGAACTTCATTAGCCAGAGGCCTTCTGTGTTAGCCTTTACTTCAGGAGAGGTCCCAGGATGGAACCCTGTGGTACTCCACTTGTCACTGCTTTGAGGTCAGATTTGGAGTCTGCAACTTTTACAGTGTGGGTTCTGTCAGTGAGCTAGTTGGCAACCCATCTTGTGACGTAGGGATTTATACCTAGCTTAGTGAGTTTAGCTATAATTCCAGAATGGGGGATGGTGTCTAAAGCCTTGGCAAGGTCAAGATAGGCTGTGTGAACCACCTTACCCTCATCTACGGCTTTGGTGACTGCCACAAAGAAGTTGATCAGGTTCAGGAGGCATGATCTGCCTTTCACAAACCCGAACTGGGTGGGATCCAGAGTTTGGAGGTTACCAATGTCTTTGTTTATGAGTTCCATAATGATACGTTCCATGGCCTTGCAGACCAGGCTCGTCAGGCTAATAGGTCGATAGTTCCCGGGGTCAGTGGTTGCGCCCCTTTTCTGGAGTGGGATAACTGTTGCTGTGCGCCATTCAGTGGGCACAAAGCATGATGCGAGGCTGTTATTGAACATGGTGCTTAAGTGGGGAGCCAGTTCATACTGAAGTTCATGTAAAACGAGCCTGGGATGTTGTCCGGTCCCATGGATGCTGTGTTTTTGGCTTTAGAGAGTGCAGCTTTTACCTGTGTAGTTGTGATTACAGTGACTCTGCATTCTTCCTGTATAGATATGGGCCCTTTAGGGGGTGGGGGGGTAAAGTTAGCACTGAGTGTCTCTGCCAGGATGTTGGCAATATCAGTTGGTTCTGTAATTTTTGTGCCATTGTGCTGTACCTCAGAGCAGATCTGGGTGTTGCCATCGAGATTCTTGACATAGCTATAGAATGCTTTATGGTTGTCCTTAGAATTAGTGGCGATTTTGTTTTCGTAGCTAGCTTTGGAGGGTCTTATAAGGGATCTCAGCTTCTTACTGAGGCTGACCAGGGAGCTTCTCCACTCATGGGATTTTACTGTCTTTTGCAACAGTTTCTTCCGTCTGTTGTACAGTTTGTTTATGGCAGAGGACCACCAGATTGGCTTCCTTGTTTTGAAGGATAGCGTCTTGGTTCTGTTTGGGAGAGCATAATCCATGCACTCGTGTAAGTGCTTATAGAGTGCATTTGTGTAGGATTCAGCAGTTGTAACTGTATTGTCCATCTGCATGGGTGTCATGAAGTTCACCACTTCTGTCTTAAGAAGCATGAAGTTGGCTTTGGAGAAATTTTTTACCTTGGTTTCCTTAATGGGGGATGGGAGCGGGATGTGGATATCAAGGGTGATTAGCTTATGGTCGGATTGGACCAACGAGGAGTTGTCTTCAGGTGTGGAACACGGGTCACTCATGTTTTTAATGACTAGGTGTAGGATATTGTTGCCCCTGGTGGGGGTGTGGATAAGTTGATCCAGGCATTGGAGTTTATGAATTCCAGAAAGCATTGAGCTAAGGAGTTGGTACACGAGTAGTTTTCCCAGTTAATGGTGGGGTAGTTGAAGTTGCCCATTATTAGGGTGTTTGGTTGAACCCTTATGTTTTCCAGTACATCAAGAAAAGAGGAGTGGGAATCCTGGGGCATGGTGGGGGATCTGTAGCAAGCTACAATTTGGATTGCAGTTTTGCCCAGAGTTAGTTGCACTTGGATAACCTCAGATGCAGTATGCTGTGCAACTAGCCTGGAGGTGTTGATATCTTTAATGAATATGGACACATCTCCGCCTTTGGTGTTTCGGTCCAGGTTACATGGCCGAAAAGTGTGGTATGAGTTATAGCCTGGCAGGCTCTTTGGAGCCTTGAACCAGGTCTCAGTCACTGCACAGGTATCGATGTTCTCCATTTTATGGAGTGCATCGAGTGAGTGCATTTTGAGATTTAGACTTCTAGCATTGAGTAGCATTACCCTCAGTTTTTGCTTGCCTGTTCCTGTTATGGTGGTGAATTTCTTATTTGAACCTTGCCTAAAAGGGCACTATAGAGGCAGCAAGAGCCTTAGCCAGTATCTGGAATCCTAGGAGCGACAGGTGCAGGCCATCTGTGGCAAAGCATCGTGGTCTGTCGACCATGTCATTCCAAGCAGACAGATACTGGATCCCCTTAGAATGACACCAGAAGCTTAGCCAATTGTTGAAGTCAATCATTTTGTCCTTGTACTGCGGGATCATTCTGGGCGATGGCAGAATCCTACTCAGGGTTAGGGTCATACCTGCCTGGGCTACAAGATCGGAGAGCTCTTCCATGTCTCTTTTCACGTGGTTCAGGGAGGTACATCTCAGGTCATTCACACCAACATAGACAATGACAGAGTCATATTTGTACTTGTTGTGGAGTGACCTGAGTGCGTGGGATATCTGGCGGATCCTGTCACCCGACAGGCAGCTGACAGTAACCTTCTCCTTGTTTAGCCTGGTGAGTGGGACATCAGTGTGCCTGACTATAGAGTCACCTATGACTAGTGTGTTGGGTATGTTGTTTTGCCTTATTGGCAGTGGTTGAGTGGCACACTGAGTCTGTGGGCTATATGTCATTTGGGTTGTGTTGGGGAATGGAGGTTGCTTGCGTTTCTGCTTTGGAGGTCTCTGTTGCTTAGACAGATTATTACTGAGAGCCTCCGCAAATGTTTTTGTGTTGCTATGTATGGATTTTGGTGGTGTAGATTTAGTGAGACTATGTGATGAGTGTGGTGTGATGTAAATGTTTACCTTCTCCTCATGACAGTCAAGTTCAATCTTGGTTGGAGAGAGCTTTACCTCCAGTTTGGCTAGATAAGTGCATCTCTTATAGGTTGTAGTGTTGGGTGGTAGGAGAGGGTTGCCTGTGTACATGAGGCAATTTCTACATTGCCTCAAGATGCCCAGATTCATCAGATAGACAGGAGATAACACTGGGGGCTGACCCTTGGATATGCCTGAATAAAAAAATATTTTCCTCTAGATAAGTGGGGAAAGTGAATACAAGAGCTGTTTTTCTCTAAGCAAGTGAGAAAAGTAAGTACAAATACTGTTTTCCTCTAGGTAATGAGGAAGGTTGAGTGTTATAGTAATTAGTAGCTTATTTAGTGTTTACAAATTCTGAACAAGTGCTGAGCACGAATAAGTAAATTTAAGTGCTAAAACTAAGAATCTGTATCTGCACTAGACAAGTTACAAGACAGAAACAAGTGCAAATGCAGGCTTTCAAATCAGAAAGTTGAGAGAGATGGAAGAGATTGCCCAAACGGCCAATAACTACAATTTCTGGGCCAGAGCCACTCCTTATGTGGTAGACAGGTTACCTAGTGCTTACCACTCCCGTTGATAAGCTAGAAGGCTTCCCTCCAACACAGAAATGCTTGGGGAGCTCAGAAGCTTACATACAGTCCTGGATACAGCAAATCTTTATCTGGAACACTAGTTACAGGAAAGGTAGGAAACAGGCTTACAGTTTTTTTTACAGAAAAGTAGCAAAAACAGTAGTAAAGACAATTTACATGCAGTGAAGCTAGCACACTTGAGTATGTAGCAATATTAGACCAAACACAGTTTAAAAATGCAATTAAATTAAAAAGGACTAAAAGCAAGTGCAGAAAGAGTTTATTAGGTAGAATATGGTAAAGAGATGGGACTGGGGGAGTGTCCCAGATCAAATCTACAGTGGGGCGGGCAACTGCAAAAGCCACCAAATTTAAGCTACAAGCCAAAAATAGGGATGGTGGGTGGAACAAAACAGTTTCAACAGTGACCTAAGCAACAACTAACATTACAAACTCTAAAACCAAAAATATATATACTCAGTTCTGTATATTTTCAGATAGATTGGAAAGCAGTCTCTCAGAACAGGGAGACAACAGTTTCAACAGAGATCTAAGCAACAATTAACAAACTAAAATCAAAAAATATATACTCAGCTCTGTATATTTGCAGATAGACTGGAAAGCAGTTTCTCAGAACACAGGTTCCAGCAATTAAATGCAGGCTGTTACTAACAGGTCTAATTTTCTGCAAGTGATCCTTGAGTTAGATAACACACAAGCTGTAAAAACCAGTTATACCAACTGAAGACACGGCATAAAATAGGGGGGGGGGGCAGTTTCAACAGAGATCTAAGCAACAACTAACAGTACAATCTCTTAAACCAAAAAAAATATACTCAGCTCTGTATATTTGCAGATAGATTGGAAAGCAGTCTCTCAGAACAGGGAGGCAACAGTTTCAACAGAGATCTAAGCAACAATTAACAAACTCGAAAACCAAAAAAAATATACTCCGCTCTGTATATTTAGCCCACTCAGCCAGGGCAAAGCTGGTACTCAGGCTTTGGTTGAATAGGTTGCCTATTGGTGCTGCAAGTTCCTGCCTGAGTTCATGTAGGATGCAGACTGGGATGTTGTCGGGTCCCATGGAAGCTATATTTTTTGCCTTTGAGAGAGCAGTGCTGACCTGATCCTTAGATATAAGGTAAAGGGGGCAGGTACTGAGAATGTCCTGATTTACTGAAGGGGGGACAGAGGGGTGAAATTTTAAATGAATTTGTCAGCCAGCAAGTCTGCTATATCTATGGCATTTGTATGTGTGGTGTCCTTGACCACCAGTTCTGAACAGATCTGGGTGCTACCTTCGAGATTTAGGACATTTGTGCAGAAGGCCTTATGATTGTCTCTACTCTGGCATGAGTAGTTCTTTCAATCTATGGTTGGGTAGTTAAAGTCACTCAGGATCAGAGTAAAGGGTTGAATCTTGATAGATTCGAAGAGGTCTAGATAGGCAGTTTGGGCATCTTGGGTCAGATTTTGGGGCCGGTAGCTAGCTATGATTTGTATAGGGGTCTTGTCAATGGTTAACTGCACTTGGAGTGTCTCCTTTGCATCATACTGTTTGACCCGCTTGGAGGCGTGTATGTCTTTAATATAGATGTGGCCAATTTGGACTCGAAGTTTGGTTTGGAGGATTTCACTAGTGCTCTTATTTGCTTGTTTAGGCTAAGGAGAGATTGCTTCCAGTTGGGCACCTGCGCCAGGGGGTCTTGTCAATGGTTAATTGCACCTGGAATGTCTTCTGTGTGTCATACTGTTTGACCTGCTTGGAGGTGTGTATGTCTTTAATATATATATTGAAACTCTACCTCCTTTGGCTTTACTACCCACACTTTGGGGGTCTGAATGTATGATAGGATGAGTAATCAGGTATGGCTGGAATGTTCTCTACAGCTTTGAACCAGGTTTCTGTGACTGCGCAGATATCAGTATTTTCCAGGGTTAAGAATGTTTGCAATGAGTGCAGTTTAGACTCCTAACATTTAGCACCATGACCTTTAATTTGGGTTTTGTTGAAATTTTTATGTTGGTAGCTTTAACCTCATCACTTTTTCCATAAAAAAAGGCACTATGGGTGAGACAAGTGCCTTTGCCAGAAGCCTGCAGCCCAAGTGAGACAGATGCAGGCCATCTCTGGTAAAGCGTCATGGTCTGTCTATCATATCTTCTCAGGCTGTCAGGTATTGGATCCCCTGGAATGACACCAGAAACTAAGCTAATTGTTAAAGTCAGTCATTTTCTGTTTGTATTGAGGCATCATTCTGGGTGACAGTAGAATGCTGCTTAAGGCTAGGGACATACCTGCCTGGGACACATATTCAGCGAGTCCAATCATGTCTCTCTTCATATAGTCCAGGGAGGTACATCTCAAGTCATTCAAACAAACATGGACCATGACAGAGTCATAACAGTACCTGTTGTTGAGGGACTTGAGTGCGTGTGTGATATGGCAGATTCTGGCCCCTGACAGACAATTAACTGTGACTTTCTCCTTATCCAGCCTGGTGAAAGGCACATCTGTGTGTCTCACAATGGAGTCTCCTATGACTAATATGTTGAGTTTATGGTTAGGCCTTAGTGGTTTTGAGATACAGGTGTGTGAACTATGCATCATATGTGGTGTGGAGGGCTGTGGAGATTGTGTGTGTTTTTGCCTCAGAGGTCTCCTTTGTTTGGGTATGTTTTTGTTGAGGACCTCCACATATGTGAATGTGTGTTGTGTAGGTGTGGGTGGTGATTGAGGTGTAGTGATTGTGTTAACAACCTTCTCAGTGCCAGATATACTGGCTTGTGAGGGAGAGAGCATGGACTCTAGGTTCCTAATGTAATTGCATCTCTACCAAATTGTTTTCCTAAGTGGTAGTATTAGGTGGTTTTCTGTGTACATAAAGCAGTTGCTACACTGTCTCAAGATGCCCATATCACCCAGACTGGCAGGAGAAACTGTAGGAAATTGTCCATCCATATTTTTTCAGAATCTGATAGAGAAGGCCAGGGAGAGATAAGGGGTTAGCCCCAAGCCCAAGTGCTTAAACCAAAACTAAGAGGATTAGAATAACACTCACAATTTAAACAGGCTATAAAGCATTTGTTACCACACTTAAGTTCAAAATAAGTTTGTTTTACGTTGAGTTTTTTTCAGCACTCTGGTGGGAGCAGAGGACTGATTTAACCCATATGAATTGTGAACTACTGGTGGAAGGCTTATTGTATGTTTAACTGATTGGACTTAGGGCTTAATTGTGTAAAATCTGTCATCCATACTGGTATAAAAAGCTTTGTGTTTACGCATCATGCAAATGTGGTTACCTGTGCCTTGTATATTAAGGAAAGCTCCCCAGCTTATAATCCTGTATAGCAAATGGTGTCCATAGTCTCCCATGGTTCATAGCTCGAAGAGCTGCCAGTTTTCACAGAGGGCAGCATCACTGCAGGTCATTTAATAGTATACCACTAAACACTCTCACTTAGACCTTTAAGTGACTCTCCCCTACTCCTTTACATCTACTAAGGATCTGGTGTAATGGATAGGCGCTTCCCTGTCATCTCTGTTTCTGGCCTGGTGTATATGAGCATACTGAGGTAGTGAAGTAACTGCCTCATGTTCACTGACAACCATTTAATTTTAGAAAGTACAAACACAGTGTGTGAGAGATGTAGCTAGACAATGTCATTGGAGACAAAGCTGTCACATACACACACAAAAAATGCAAACCAGGTTGTCAGTGTTATACCCAAAGTATTCACTAGCAACACTAAGGAACAAACACATAGACTAACAAATTTGGAGGTACTCAACTTGTAATTTACCCAAACCTCCAAGACCTCCTAAAAGCATCTCTGAGTGGCCCAGCGCACACTCAAAAAAGATAGCTTCTCAGACAACACATAACTCTGAAAGTCATAGTAGCCTCACTTCCAAGCTTTTAAGGCAAAACACCACACAGCCAAACATTCTAGTTATTTGGGATTCCATTGTAAGACGTACTGATGCCCCCCTTTCCAGGCTGAACAAGGAGAAAGATCATGGTGAGCTGTCTATATGGATCCAGAGTCCACAAGGTCTCATTTACATTTAGGTGTTTGCAGCACAAGTAACAGTATAACATGGTCATAGTCCATGTTGGCATAAATACCTAAGACATACCTCACTGGACTACATGACATGAGACATGATGGGGCTCTCTGAATTTGTGTCCCAAGCAGATAAGAATCTAGTCTTGACAGGAGCGGCCTTAGGTCAACTGGTGCCCTAGGCAAAAGGGCTCCATGGCGCCCCCCCCCACCACCACCCGGTGCCCCCATCCTAGTCTACGTGCACCAAATAAATACTGGAAAAGTGCCCCTACTACAGCGGCGCCCTAGGCGGCCTTTTCCTAAGGCAGGCTATGAGTCTTGAGTAGCGCATCTTGCCTTCACCACTGATGATGCCACAGTACCAGCAAAAATGATTGACTTCAACAATTGGCTTAGGTTCTGGTCTCAGAACAAGGAGATCCAGTATCTGTCAGCCTGGGGAGACATGAATGACAAACCACGATGATTTGCCAAGGATGGTTTGTACCTGTCTGCACTTCATTTCCAGATACTGGCAAAAACTTTATTATTCCCCAGAGTGCCTTTTTTAGGCCATGCCAAGTTGTTAAACCCTCCAACATAACAAAAATTGCTCACAACTACCTGTACTGGTGCTCAAAGCTAGGAGTTTAAATAAAAAAACTGAACTCCTTGGAGGCAATCCTCATTATGTACAGTCACGAAAACATGGTTCAGAGCAATGGAAAGCACCCTGGTTATCAAAGGCTACAATCCCTTTAATACATTTTAATCCCTGTCAGCTCAGGATAAAACAAATTGAGGAGGTGTCTCAAAGTTCATAAAGGACAAGTACACTGCTAGACTGGTCCAACAAAATAACTCTCTTGAGATGCTCCATGCATATCTAACCATGGGTGTGACCCCTATCATATTCTTGCTAGCTACAGATTTCCTAACATGAGTCTGGAAAACCACACCTTCTACGTAAACTTACTGGAATCTGTTAACATTCATCCTGACACCATACTTATGGGTGACTTCAACTACCCCTCCATAAACTGAGAGACTTATACAACCAGAATTCACTTGCTCAGAGGTTTTAGGACTTCATCAATGCAAACACCCTGGAGCAACTAGTTAGCTCCCGAAATAGATGTTTAAATATCTTAGACCTAGTACTCATGAACATGGAGGGATGGTGCTCCCTCCCATGCATTAACTCCTCCCTGGTAAGATCTGAGCACAGAATAATCCCCTTTAGTATTATAACTAACCTAGAACCCCCATCAAATTCTAAACCTATTAAGAACTTTGTTAAGGCCAGTTACCTCACACTCAGTGATAGCTTATTAAACTTCCAAGCCCCTCCGAACCCAGATGACACTGAGGCCTACTCTGAGTTGTACACAAAAGCACCGTACAACCACATTCATAGCTGCATAGAAGAGGCAGTACCTGTCCGAGTCAAATCTATGATTACTGGAAAAATAAACCACCCTGCTGGACCCCTAGCATAAATAGGCTGCAACAAAAAGAAAAAAAAATACTCTTAAAAACCAAGAAGGGACAGACAAAACAATGCAAAAAGGCACTCATCTGTCTAAACAAACAAATTAGAGAGCTGGTCAAATCTGCGAAAGCAAACTTTGAGACGAAGATATCCTCCCAGGTAAAAGATAACCATAAGGCTTTCTTTAATTGTGTTTGTAACATCAGGGAAACACTCAGCAATGTGCAGAGTTAATCATGAATGGCAACACTTACACCCAGCCTGAAACTATAGCAAACCTGCTGTCCTAGTTCGCTTCATACCCAACCCCCCATCACCTGCTACCACACCTAAAGAAATGCCCACAGCCATCCCCCTACCGGTCATTATGAGGGAACAGGTCCTTACTGCAAACACTAAAGCTAGAAACACAGCCTCCATAGTTCCTGACAACATTCCAAGATGCTTCTTAAATAGCTTAAGAGTGAATCTATCAGGGCCACTAGAAACCCTCTTTATCCACAGCCTCCAGACAAGCTTTGTCTCAGAGGAATGGAGGACTGTAGCAGTCATCCCTCTGCACAAGGGGGACCCATCAACTGTCCCAGGGAACTACAGACCCAGTCTTATCTGCAAGGCCATGGAGTAAATTATCATGGGCCTGATCAGTAATAACACAGGAACTCTCCAAACACTGGACCAGGCCCGATTTGGCTTTGTCAAAGGGAGGTCTTGCCTGCTTAATCTGGTGGACTTCTTCAAGAAAGTCACCAGGGTCATAGATGAGGGTAAAGTAGTGCACACTGCTTATCTAGACCTGGCCAAAGCTTTCAACACAGTCCTTCACTCGGGGGTCATAGATAAACTTACTGAGTTAGGCATAAACCCCAGCATCGTCAGATGGATATCAAACTGGCTCACTGACAGGACACGTGTTGTCCAGATAGCTGAATCCACCTCCAAAAAGAAACCTGTTACTAGCAATGTCCCACACTGCTCAGTGTTGGAACCCCTCCTGTTTGGTATGTAGTTTTATGAAGTGAACCCTATTGTAGGGCCTCTGGCTAACCATGTTCGCCAATGACTGTAAGCTGAGAGCAATCATTGAATGCCTAAATGATGCTGACAGTCTACAAACAGGTCTAAAAATGATGCCATGCCTTTACTTATAAGTTGAGCAACATAAAAGGTTTTCCTCACTACCATAGCCATCTGGTTGTGAAAGTTTAGGTTACTATCTATCTGTATTTCTACGACTGGTTCCAAAACCATGGTCTGAGACTAAATGCTAAAAAATGCATAATCATACCATGTGGTAAATCAGATATCCCTGCAAATCATAATATTGATAGCACACCCTTAAAAGCAAGCCCATTGGTGAGGGACCTAGGAATACAGATAGATACTAACCTAAATTTTGACCACTAGGTACCTACAGTAGTGAAAAAATCCTTCTGTGTGGCTCAATTTATAAGTAAAAGCATGGCGTCAAGATCAAAGGAAGTCATAGTACCATTGTACTCAGCCCTCATCAAGCTCATAATCGAATACAGTGCTTCCTTCTGCATGTACCTAACCAGGCACTTACACTAACTGGAGTGACCACAGTGGTTTCTCACTAAAAAAGTGCAAAGTGTAAGACACATGTCTTATGCAGACCGACTAAAAGCCCTATCCCTTTACTCCATCTCATATCATTTATTGTAAGCTGACTTATGCCTGACCTACAAGGCATTCTGTGATTCAGCCCTGGTGAAAATGTCACATATTTGCAAGAAAGATTATACAAGGGTTACATGTTGCATGGACCTGAACCTTATTTGTGACTAACAAAACATGCTGGAAAGACAGATTCATAATATTACTTTCCTGAAAATAATCAAATATAAACAAGTATGTATTACTGTCCTTTACATCCCTCCTAGCAACAATACAGCTACACTGGAAGATATCCTATATTGGATATCCATAACAATTCCACATGAAAAAATACTACTAGGTGATGTCGATATCAGTTGGTTGGACATCCTTCATCTAACATGAATGTATATGGTTTCACACAACTAATTAACAGCCCCACACATTATAGCAAAACATCAAATTCCTTATTAGACTGATCCTAGTATCAGACCCTAGCAAATTCACCACCACAGGTACAATGTCAGACTCTCTCAGTGACTATCCCCCAAGCTGTAGAACCAGACATCTCATCCATCCACTCAAACAACATGTATATATAAAACAACATGCAACCTTTCCAAGATTAACCCAGAAATATTCATTACTCCCTAGCATCTATTAACTGTAACATCCAAAACATTCTTCTCTTAGATTATGCTGTAGATGAATACAACTTCCGTAAGTATCATGAATAGTCTTGCACCTCCTAGAAGAAATAAGACTTGTTTGTGCCTTTCTGCTTTTCCTGGTTAGGGGTCGCCACAGCGAAACTCCGGTCCACTAATGACTGGCAGTTGATTTTTACGTACCGGCTTGCCAGGCCTGACGCACAATCTTCAACGAAGGTACGCCCATTCAGGCATGTCTCCACGCAGAAGACGCTCTAGCTGAGAATCGAACTGGACAGCGTCTTACTGTGAGGCGACAACGCTACTGCAGCACCATAAGACTAAAAACAAATAATGCAGTTTGACTGTCCAAAAACAATAGAATGCTAATGCAGGATAGAGAAAAAGCATGGAAAGATTGACAAAAATATAAAACATCACAATATCTCGAAAACTTCAAAATACTCCACAACAATACTAAAAAGGAAATAAATGAAGACAAAAAATATACTATAACAACTTTTAGAATAATAGTAAACAGAACCCTAAAAAGTTCTGGTTAGCCATTTAAAAAACTGTACATCGTGGCCAAAAATTAATTCCTAACCCCTCTACCATTAACTCACCACTCAAAACTGCAATAGAATTCAACTCTTAGTTCATAGATAATATAGCATCCCTAACCAAGGATTCCCCAATGTCAAATCTCAACCCTGCCCAATATAGGGTTACCATATTTGGTTATATGAAAATGAGAACGAAAAAATATGTGCTGGTATTATACCAACACATATTTTTTTGTCCTCTTAGGGTAGCCAGATCCTTCACACTAGGTGAAGACCTCAAAAAAAAAAATGTCTTTAGTCTTTTATGTGGAACATCGCAGTTCCGCATTAAAGACAAGACTTACCAGCATCCCTCTAAACTTACTGGTGCAAGAAATCTATTCAAAGCAAAAAGTAATATGGGACAGAGGCACAAATTCAGGAATAGATTTTAAACATTAATGTTATAAACTTAGACAGTTGGCAGAACAACAGGTTCTATATTAGCATGCATTTTCTACAAGATATGAAATCTGAAACTGAAATGTCTCTTTAGTAACTTCAATCTCAATAAATTGTCAAAAAATAAATGTTTTGAGAAACAGACCAAAAATAAGAGGCAAAACAATCTGGACATTCTGTGAAAATCAGGCAGTTGAGATGTATGCCTCATCATTAAATATACTCAAACCACAGTAATTCTCTGACACAAACGTCATGATTTACGCATTCAGTGTTGTGCACCCAGCTTAGACTTAAAAGTGAAATGTGTATTGTCACAAGTGAGCTGCAGAAATTTAGACTAGTTATGATTTCTTAAAAAAAAGTTTTGTAACCAGCACAAACACTGAGACACTGCATGACATTTGCAATCCAAATGACTCTCATTACAAAACAACAATGAGTAGCAGTCCCATTTCATATATCAAAAGGTGCAATGAAGTTTCAAAACATTTACGGATTAAACAAACAGTTGCAGTAAAGTCACGTTTTACAGGTATCAGACATAAGATACACCCATTTAACAATTGTGCAATCAATACGATACTGCACACAAACTGTTATTAAAGATCAGTTATTTCCTGATGTCACATAACAATTTTCAAACTACTGCTTCAGGTGTCAAAGACAAGTAGCGCTGTGTCTGGTAATTTTTGATTGGCCTGTATGCCAGTATACGAGCAAATCAAAAACTCGCACAGCGGACCCTCTTCTTTTCAGTGCGAAACATCAAGCAGTTCTGCATTGAACAGAGCTTTGTTTTTCAATTTTTTTGATTGGCTTCTATACCAGTATGCGAGCCAATAAAAAAAAAAAAAAAAAAAAAACGGAGGAAAGAGGAAATAGGGACGTCTGTTTTTTGAAAATTCTGCGATTTGTCCTGACATAATTTTCAAAAACTACCCAGACAGGAGCCCCGGAAGTATGGTAACCCAATAGTCACATATCACCACACCCACTTTCACCTTCAGACTTGTTCCCATGCCCTGTATAAAATGTCAAAGGAAAAACAACTTCAAAAAGATCAACACATGGCAGGTTCAGGTTAAGGCACTTTAATCTTGCAGCAAGGAGACAAAAACGTGCTAATACAGAGTTTGTCTAACTAGAATCAGGAAGTGAAGCCATTCTTATACATTTCTTACAAGACATTGCCTACTAAGCTGACGTAATAAATCACAAGTTCTTTCAATATTATTTCATAGCAGCTGTTTGTCCATGATTTTCTGCTGGCATATCAAGTTTACAAAAAAACTTCCTAAGAAAAACAACGTGGCCTTGATGACCACCGGTCAGATACAACTTCTCACCATGCAATGTTACCATTCAAGGTACTATGGCTAATTCGAGCACAAAGCAAGTACAGATTATAGATCATTTCTTCAAGCAGTCTTTGTTCAACTGTATCTATCTTTTCTGCAGCTGTGCATGTTCTCATAACACGAACAGAACTGATTGTTCAAGTTCAGTAACATTATAGAAAACAGTATTGTTCTATTCATTATTTTCCTGACCTAGCAGATAATCACCTGCTTCTCAGTAAATTTCTAAAAGGCATAAACATGAATTTTGCCATGCTAGCAAACACTAGGTCAGAGAGCATCTTGCAGTTTCAGAAAGCATATTGCTGTTTGAAAAGCATCTTGTATTTTCATACAAAACTAAGCTGTACATAAAATAGAATGAAATGTGTTAACCCTTTTAGCTTCTAATAAGCACTAAACATATACATTAATACATATTTTTCTAACATTTCCCCCCTGTTAATACTTTTTATTCTATTTTCAAAAGCGTAAACAGTTTGCTTCTTCTCCTAACCTCTTTCTGTTCAGAATTTACAGTTAAGAGAGTCATTCACTTTAAACTTATGAAAGTGTTTCATTTTTCAGCAGTTCTTCAATTTCAGTACTTTGATACAAAGTTTCAGAAGCTGACATGTCTATAAAATTTTTGATTAATCTTTTCATGCAGGGAATACCACAACAAACACACACTCCTAATAGGAGTAATCCCACACAAATGGAAATCAGGATGTTCATTAGGATGCTACTCCACCCCCAAATAAATTCTGGAAAAAATCCATCAGTGGGTTTGGGCCTGGTTTGGTCATGGCCGACACTTGCTGAATCACCTCAAGATGGTCGTTTATCTCATGCTGGTTGTCAGGAATATACAAACAGCACTCCTGTTTTATTAAAGCGCATGTACCACCTTTTGCCGTTAGGGTGAAGTCGAGAGCCATGCGGTTTTGAAGCACCACAGTTCTCATAGCGTTCAGTTCATCAGTTACTAATTCGAGAGCAGAAAAAGTTGCATTACTCATTACTCTGAGAAGTTTGGACAGTTTTCTCATCTTCCAAATCGATTTCACTGCGCCATAATATGCAGGGGCTATGCCTGCCCACGATATAATAGTGTCACTCAAGTCCATGTGTGTCAGTTTATCTTTGTTTTTCACGGAGTTATGGTTTCTCCAGCCTGCTTCGATTCGTCCCATTGGATTCTCAGGTCTCTTGATTGGATTTCCAGGTTTCTTGGTGACCTCTCTGACATTTCAAATTCTTCCCTGAGGTAAAACTGCAGTGTGTCGTATGTCTGAAACCAGGTAACCCAAAAAACAACTGCCAGACCAATTCTCAGGTAACCATTTGTATGACTTTTTCCCACACACAAAATAACAATTCTCTACTTTAGTATTAATATATACTTATCCTGCATGAAACATTTTCTTATCAATGATAGATAGTTGTTTAAAAAGAACAGGATTACATTGTACTTCATCAACTGTTTTGTGTATTGATTCAAAATATGAGTCAAAATTTGTATCACAAATATAACCTGCATTATTAGCTTTGGTATAACACTTGTAAGGAACAGTCACATTACAATTGCTCCAACCCACCTGAACAGTATCATTTTTGTAAAAACATACAATTTCCTTTTGTGTGACAGGCAGGTACAATGCTATTTTGTCTTGTGATTTCACAGTTGTAGTATCAAAAATCAAATTTTCCCCGGTCTCATTGACCCCTAGGGGGACAGCAGTCATTAATAATCCCTCGTATGCTGTTGCTATAGCTGTGCAAATCCAGCAATTTGAAACATTAAAAGTTTCAGCATACACATATTTAATTGCTTGGTAAGTGTTAAAGTTCGGATGACAGTCTATGAGTAATGCATCTCGTTTATTCAGTTCAGCTCAAATGGCTGGAAAAAGGAAAGGCCACAGCAAAAAGATTAATGTTATCAGTATAGTTAACAGAATGATCATGCAATACTTTTGAGATTGTTCTGTATTTCTATTTCCTCCGTAGCTGGTCATTTTGTTCTTGTGTAACAGTAACAAGTTTTTTGTCCAGTTCAAAGTTTTTAACCAATTTACAGTGTGTCAGATGAATCCAAGATGCTCGCTGTGCGATCTTGACTGAAGTGGGAGTTGACAGTAGCACTTGGTATGGCCCTTCCCACTTCGGTGATGTCCAATTTTTTCTCTTGATGACTTTCACCCAGACCCACGTGCCTGGGACTACTGCTGCTTCCAATGGTCTGGTTTGTTCTTTATCTGAAACAGAATTTAACTGCAAAAGTTGTTTATTACTTAAAAGTCGTCTCATGTATTCTGCGAGTGAACTGTCGGCCTCCTGGTCTGCAGGCATGAGAGGTTTCCATTGAGGTATATAGTATGCCCTCCCAAATAATTTTTCAAAAGGTGATAACCCCTTTGCATTCGGAACAGTTCTCATGCTCAACAATGCCAGAGGAGGCAGTGCACCCAGTTCTTTTGTATCTCACTAATTAATTTCCTAAGTTTATTTTTCAAAACCCCATTATGCCTCTCTACTAGTCCTGCGGATTGTGGGTGGTATGCATAATGGTTCTTTAAGGAAATTCCGAAATATTGGCTCAACTGTTGTATAGTTTGATTTACAAAGTGTGTGCCATTGTCACTGTAGATCTTTTCCGGTATGCCGAATCTAGGAATAATTTCTTTAACAAGGACTTTTGCAACAGTAGCTGCATCTGGATTTTTGGTCGGAAAAGCTTCCACCCATTTGGAAAACATATCTATAATGACAAGACAATACTTCTTATTTTCGCATTTGTTCAGTTCTATGCAATCCATACAGATAGTATGGAATGGGTACGGTGGTGCAGGGAAACTCCCTTGCTTAGGCTTCAATGCCCCTTGTGCATGATGCTTGTTACAAACATGGCATGCCGCACAAACATTTTTTGTGTAGTTTGTAAATCCATATGCTGTGAACACTCGATTCACTAACTGTACTATCCCCCCTGTTGAGACATGGCACTGCCCATGGCTCACCAAAGCTGCATAGCTAAACAAATTAGACGGCAAAATCGGTTTTCCTTCTTTGGAGATGTACAGCCCTTTCTCAAGAATTGCTCCTTGTTTTATCTATTTCTGTTTTTCTACCTTTGTAGTAAGTGTCTGCATTGTTTTCAACATTTCTAAATCTAAAATCTCAGAAGGTTGTAATTCCTCACTCAAAAGAAATACTTCTGAAGCTGAAGCTGCCTGCTTTGCAGCTGTATCAGCTCTCGCATTACCTTTTGAAATCCTGTCCTGTTGCTTGGTATGAGCTACGCATTTACAGATAGCTACTTTCTGAGGTAACTGAATAGATTCTAACAAATCTAAAATAAACTGCGCATGATTAATCGGTTTGCCAGTAGATGTTATCATTCCTCTATTCTTCCACTGTTGTGCAAAAACATGTACAGTAGAAAAAGCATACTGGCTGTCAGTAAAAATGTTTACACATTTACCCTTTGCCAAGGTACATGCCCGTGTCAAGGCAATCAATTCTGCTGCTTGTGCAGATAAGTTGTGTGGTAAAGACTTTGCTTCTAAAATCTCAGTATCGGAAACTACTGCATACGCCACTAGGTTTTGCCCCGTAGGACCCCTTCTGCATGAGCCGTCCACGTAATATGTCACCTCGGCATCATCCAAGGGAACATCCATTAGGTCTTTTCTAGGCAGTGTCTTTTGCTCAATCTCCTGCAGGCAGCTGTGTGGTGTGTCATCCGCAGGGGTCGGGAGCAAGGTAGACGGATTCAAAGTTGTACATCATTCAGTTGTCATATGAGGTTGGCTCAAGAGTATAGTCATACAGGAAAGATGTCTAGCAGGAGAAAGATATGCTACTTTTTCTTGCAGTAAAATAATCACGACTGCATGAGGCACTCTCAATGTGAGAGGGTGCAACAACACTACTGTGGCCGAAGCCTGTACTGCCATTGCAGCTGCGACTTACTGCTTGTACACAGTTGGGCAGGGATCGCGCCACTGGGTCCAGCTGTGATGAATAGTAAGCTATTGGGCATTGCTTATCCCCATGTTGCTGTGTTAACACTGATGTCATATAACCTTGCTTACAATCTACAGTTTGGAAAAAACGTTTATGATAGTTTGGTAATCCTAAAATTAATGAGGATGCTATAAATTGTTTTAGCTTGCAGAAAGCTGATTCTGCTTCTGGTGTCCATTGTAATAAATCTTGTGCTGCCATAGGCTTCTTGTATATCAAGTTAGTGAGTGGGGCAGACTCCAAGGCATAGTTTGGAATCCAACTCCGACGGAAATTAGTCGTACTCAGGAAGAACATCATTTCCTTCTTGGTAGTCGGTTTGGATGCTTGTAAAATTGCTATTTTCCTATCTTCATCTAATGTTCTGCCTTCTTTGGATATTACATATCCCAGGTATTTAACCTACTTTTTCCAAAGCTGCAACTTGTTTTTGTTTACTTTATGTCCTTGAGTGGCTAGAATTTGTAGTAATGCTATGGTATCTTCTCTGCATTCTTGCTGGGTGGGGGCTGCCAGCAGGATGTCGTCTACATAAAGTAAAATCTGACTGCCTCTCGGTGGGCTAAATCCTGCCAAGTTGCTTGCCATCTCTTGTGCGAATATTGTTGGGCTTTCACAATACCCCTGTGGTAGTCGCGTGTATGTATACCTTTCCCCCTGAAATGTGAATGCAAACCAATGTTGGCTGTCAGGGTGTATCGGTATCGAAAAGAACGCATTGCTAATATCTACCACAGAAAAATACTTCTGTTGAGGCTTCAAATCATTCAATAGGGTGTGTGGGTCTGGCACCGTAGGAGCTCTAGGTATTACTGCGTCATTTACAGCTTGTAAATCTTGGACCATACGCCATTCTCCGTTTGCTTTCCTGGCAGGAAATAAGGGTGTATTGCAAGGTGAATCAGGAGATTCTACCAGTACTCCTTCCTTAAGTAAAGCTGCTATTATAGGTTTGATTCCTACTTCTGCATCTTTCCTTAAGGGATACTGTCTCTTCTGTGGTCTAAATGCTGATTTTGGCGTAATAGTAACTGGTCCTGCTGTACGAATTAGTCCTACATCTGATTTCCCTGTTGACCAGAGAGTTTCTGGTATTCTCCTTAAGGCATTTTCTTCCTCTTCTAGTAAAAGTGCTAATCAGCTGTCCTCGCTAGACTGCAAGTGTACAGCTGGGTGTGTCTGTGTTATCCAATTTAACTTCTGCTTCTGTACTTCCTGTTCTGACAATTCTAACTCTGTCTGTTTTTCCCATTTTGTGACTTTTTCTCCTTGGTCTGCCCATTTCACATTCTTGTCCTTAGTTAAACTAACATGTGGTAATCAATTAGTGCAAAGAATTCCTAGGGCAATGAACAGCTAACTACACTGTTCCCTTCTGTGTCCCAGTACAGATTACGTAATACTAATCTGTTTGCATGGTTTTTAAACAGTTCTTGCTCATATTCCTTATCAGGTCCTGTTGTGCTACAATAATACAGAGTACAGTGCAACAAATGCTGTATATCAGTGTCAAGGGAGGGGGACTTACTGATGGCTACGTTCATCAGTTCTTCGGTTACTGCCCCTGGACCAGTCGTGACCAAGTCCTGGCTGTACCAGTAAAATGTTTCACCCTCCGGTCTCACCACAAAAGTATCCATTTGTCGCTGTTTTTCCATACCCTGCATAGTCGGAACTACTGCTATGCCAAATATCTGCATAAGTTCTCTGCCCAAAAGGTTTACTGGGCATTTTGCAGAAACAACAATTTTGCTTTTCTGGGTCATCCCTGAAACAGGGTCAGTTATTGCTATGTTATGGGAGAGTGGCTCCCGATACAGCTATCCATTAGCTGCTTTCACTAATATGTAATCAAATGATTCTGAATTTTCTGGTAGTTTGGAAGGATGTATCAGGGTCCGTGATGCCCCTGAGTCACACAGGAATTTTACTTCCCTCCCCTCTACCAGAAGTGTAACTTCCGGTTTCGTATCTGCTAAATAGAGCTCTAGGCTCAATAATGCTAAGTCTAAAATTTCACTTTCTTCACCATCTGTGATTTCTTGCACTTCCTCTATTTCTTCTATCACATTCTCTACTCCCTCTATCACATTTGCATTTGTCTTTTCTCAGTTACTCCCTTCTAGTGATTCTTGACTATCATATAGTCAGTCCTCACCCTCCTTATCTTCCATGGCTACCTTCTTGTTTTGCTTACAATCCCTTGCTAAATGTCCCTTTTTTCCGCATTTAAAACATTCACCCCTTTTTTTTCTCTCTTCAAACTCCTCTGATCATTTTATCAGATTGTTTGTTTCCCTGGGCATTTTTCTTGTCCTTTTTTCTGGACTGTACTACATAAACCTCTGATCCATCTTCTACAGAAAATACTTGGTCTTTCTTTTTCTTTTTACTGTTAAAATGCCTTTCGGCATGTCTAGCATATTCAAGTAGTGACTGTAATCTACTTGTACGATGGTCTACCATGTGCTTCGTAATAAAACTGCTTATAGGCAAAATACTGCCTTTCAAAAATGCATTCTTCAGCTGCTGCTCATATGGGGAATCATGTGTTTGGTCTTCAGGTACCTGCATTCCACAGTGGTTATTAAAACACTCTAACAATCTAGCATAATATCTGTCAACAGTTTCACCTTCTTGTTGGATGCATTGATTAATGCAAGTCCAGTCTGCCCTAGGCTTCCATTTCTCAGAGATTCAGTCTGTTAGACCTTTCACTCTGTTATCCAGTTCCGCGTTGCTTTGTGGGAGTGGCTTGTGTTCTGCGTCACGGGGATTCCAGTTGCCACTGATCATGTGCCAATCTGGACCTACGATTTGTCTAACTACTTTTTCTACTTCTTCTCCATTTAAATGATAACTTAACCTCATGCCCTGTAAGTCTTCTAAGAATTTTCTAAAATTAACTTTTGGATGGGGAATTTCCTCTGTGGCTTTCCGGATGTCTTCCGGTGTCCACGCTCTATATACTAGGAGAGTCGGGTCCTGCCCTTCCTGTCCTGCCTGAGGATTTGGTACTTCTATGAGTGGACATATCTCTTCTTCACTCATAGCTCATGAATTTTTGTTTATTTGATATAACTCAGTATCCCCTCTTAAGTTACATGTTCGAGACCTAGTCTCGATGGGATCTCTGACATACGGTCTTGGCTTCGCGGTGACAGCCGGGTATAGCGAAGGTGGACCAGCTTGTCCACTCGCTTCATATTCTGGTAAGGGAAGCGGAGGGGGAGGAGGGGCTGATGCTATTACCAAATTATTGTCTTCTTTATCTAGAAACATAGTTTTTGAATTATTACCTTTTTGTTCCCTATGGTTTGCCTCCTCAATCCACCTGTGTGCCTGAGGAATGCCTAATTGACGTTGCTTTTTTACCTGACCTTTTGTGTCAGTTTTAAGTTGTTTGATAAGTTTAATAAGTGAGGATTTTTCTAATTTACCATGAAATTCATATTTATTAACCCATTTTGTATAGTACCTAACATTGTTGTTACACTGTAATTGCATATATTTTGCATCTTCAGTTAACGGTTGATCTTGGGAACTTTTTGTGCACTTATTACCCATGTTGTTCTGACTGTTAAAATGTTACATAACCCTTCTTATTTTCATGTGGTACCACGATTTCTCTTTTTCACAGTTTATCTAGAATAACTGCTTTACCTATTCTGTTTCCCTGATCTATGACAAGACTGCAGTCTTCCTGTCCCTGACTTGTACAAAACAAATCTCCTGACAGCTGATACAAATCAAGTCCCTGATCTAAAACAGAAAAAAGGTAAATCTCACCTTACCTGAGCCTCCGTGCTTGATCACCTAGTTCGATGGAAAACCGTTAACTCGTCCTCCAGTCGCAGATCAGAAAAGTGGCTGGCCTCTTTTGAACGACAATTCAGTCGGAGGTCTTTAAGAGCAGAAGAACCGATGTGGTCTCTTCCCCGTATGGTTTCATGCCACCTGGCCCATCTGACCTGAGGCAAAGTGAGAGTTTCCGGCTCGAAGGACCAATCTGTCAAAGGAAAAACAACTTCAAAAAGATCAACACACGGCAGGTTCAGGTTAAGGCACTGTAATCTTACAGCAAGGAGACAAAAACGTGCTAATACAGAGTTTCTCTAACTAGAATCAGGAAGTGAAGCCATTCTTATACATTTCTTACAAGACATTGCCTACTAAGCTGACGTAATAAATCACAAGTTCTTTCAATATTATTTTATAGCAGCTGTTTGTCCATGATTTTCTGCTGGCATATCAAGTTTAAAAAAAATATTCCTAAGAAAAACAACGTGGCCTTGATGACCACCGGTCAGATACAACTTCTTACTATGCAATGTTACCATTCAAGGTACTATGGCTAATTCGAGCACAAAGCAAGTACAGATTATAGTTCATTTCTTCAAGCAGTCTTTGTTCAACGGTATCTTTCTTTTCTGCAGCTGTGCATGTTCTCAAAACACGAACAGAGCTGATTGTTCAAGTTCAGTAACATTATAGAAAACAGTATTGTTCTATTCATTATTTTCCTGACCTAGCAGATAATCACCTGCTTCTCAGTAAATTTCCAAAAGGCATAAACATGAATTTTGCCGTGCTAGCAAACACTAGGTCAGAGAGCATCTTGCAGTTTCAGAAAGCATATTGCAGTTTGAAAAGCATCTTGTAATTTCATACAAAACTAAGCTGTACATAAAATAGAATGAAATTTGTTAACCCTTTTAGCTTCTAATAAGCACTAAACATATACATTAATACATATTTTTCTAACATAAAACTACTCTTAAACTCAAACCATACCTTACTACAGCTGATGACCTTCCAAGTTCCAAGTGAGTACCTTAAAATAGCAGCCAATAGCATCGCCTGTCCTGTCTAGTGTTTATAAATAGATTAATTCAGGAACTCTCACGTTCTTTCTCTCCAGAAAAAAAATCACACATTATCTTTGTACACAAATGAGGAAATTCAGCAGATGTCACTCACTTTAGACCTATTATAGTCTTGTTCCCCCCTCTCCAAAATGCTTGAAAAATGTATTCAAAAACAAGTACGAAACTATCTTCTACAGGAGGAACTCCTGTCCCCCAAAGAATGTGGTTTCTGTCCTTCCCATAGTACTAACACTGCATTTCTAACCTATGTAGATGTTTTCAATAAAGCTAGAAATAAAAGCAAACTGGTCTCCTTCTTATTTCTAGACTTTTCTAAAACCATCAACACTGTCACAGTAAACGTCTATTTCATATGTCCTCACTAGGTCTAGCTTAGTCCACCCTTCTACATTTCAAAAGCTACTTGTCCAATCGGTATCAGTCAGTAAAGTCACTCCGCCCTCTCTGCATACCTCCCAATCAC
>NC_056729.1:481429502-481467002 GCF_019279795.1 Protopterus annectens
TTTTTCATAATTTACTACTTACTGTCTGCACTTTTTTCTCATTTTTTTAATTTATCTGCATTTATTCAAGCTGTATTTTCCTTAATACCGCTACACACTCAGGTGTGCTAGCTTGTACTGCATTTAAAATATTTTTGCTACTGTTCTAACTGCTTTTCTGCAAAAAAAAAAAAAGTTCTAAGCTTGTTTCCCACCTATCCTGTAACTAGTCTAGTCCAGATACAGATTTGCTGTATATAGGACTGTTTTGTAAGTTTCTGAGCCCCCCAGACCTTTCTGTGTTGGAGGGAAGCCTTCTAGCTTCTCAGTGGGAGTAGTAAGTGCTAGGTAACCTATCTACTACAAGAGGAGTGGTTTCTGGTCCAGAAATTGTAGTTTATTGGCTGTTTGGGCATTTTTATCATTCCTTTCAACTTTCTGGTTTAAAAGCACGTGTTTGCTCACCATGCAGCAGCGCTCAGCTGAGGTACACTATTACCGGTGCCAGAAAGTGTGGTCTTCAGTTTTCCCCTTAGAATGTGCTTGTTCTTTTATTTCTTGCACTTCAATTAGCGTAATCGGCTAGCACTTTAACAGGCTTTTGTAGCATTCATTGTAGCACACTTAGGTGCTATCAGCACTAGCTGTTCCTATGCAGTAAAAGCACCAGTACTTATTAGTTATGACCACCCCTCCTGGTATGATTGTAGGGCATTTTCCTGTACTTTCTCCTGCTAACCTGGTGCACTTGGGCATTCTGAGACAGTGTGGCAACTGTTTAATGTACACAGACAACTCTCTCCTCTTACCTCCCAACACTCATACCTGTGATGCACTTATATTACCAAACTGGAAGCAGTGCATGCTCCAACCAAGACCAGATTAGCTGGTCAAGAGGAGAAGGTCAACACCTGCAACTCACTACATAGAACACACAGCCCTCCAAAACACCAAACATCACAACCCACATATAGAAACACAAACCATACACCCACCTTCACGGAGGCTCTCAATAAAAATTTACCCAAACAACAGAGACCCCCCCCCCCGAGACAGAAATGCACTCAACCACCACAGCACAACACCAACCCCAGAACACATAGCTCACCACCACAGTGTGCCCCTCAATCCAAGCCCTTAAGGCAAAACACTGTGCCCAGTATACTAATCATAGGAGAGTCAATTGTGAGGCACACCGATGTTCCACTCACTAGGTTGAACAAGGAGAAGGTGAAAGTCAGTTGTCTATTAGGTGCCAGGATCCGCCACATAACACATACACTCAGGTCACTCCACAACAAGTACATATATGACTCAATCATTGTCCATGTGGGTGTGAATGACCTGAGATATACCTCCCTGGACTACATGAAAAGGGATATGATGGAACTCTCGGATTATGTGGCCTAGGCAGGTATGACCCTAGCCCTGAGCAGTATTCTGCCGTCACCCAGAATGATATCACAGTATGAGCAGAAAATGATTGACTTTAAAAATTGGCTAAGTTTCTGGTGTCATTCTAAGGGGATCCAGTATCTAAAAGAAAAAAAAAAATATCTGGTTCCACACAGCAGTGAAAATCAATATATCCTTTATTGTAGTAGGTAAGCGCATTTTATCTGATTTTTGATTGGATGTTTTAGTGTTTAAAAGTATAACTGCTATTCTATCTTTGTTGGTATGATGAAGCGGATGTTATTCTGAGAAAGCGCTTACCTACTACAATAATGGACATATTGATTTTCACTGCTGTGTGGAACCAGATTATTTTTCTTTTTCTTGTATTCTCTGTTTTTTTTAATCTGATTCCTTATTTAGTTCAAGGACTGTTTTCGTTTAGGATCCGGTATCTGTCTGCCTGGGATGACATGATTGACAGACCTTGATGTTTTGCCAGAGACAGCCTGCATTTGTCACCCCTGGGATTCCGAACACCGGCTAGGGCTCTTGCCACCCCTATAGTGCCTTTTTTAGGCAGTGTTCCAAAGACCAAAATTCCACCGTAACAGCTACAAACAAATGCAATCTGTGGGTCATGCTACTCAATGCTGGAAGTCTAAATCTCAAGATGCACTCACTCAAAGTTCTCCTCAAAATGAAGAATGTAGATATCTATACTGTAACGAAGACCTGGTTTAAAGAAGCAGAAAGCACGCCTGTGGTCCCAGGCTACAACTCATTCCATACCTTTCAGCCCCAGAATATGGCCGGAAGCTCCAAAGGTGGTGGTGTCTCCATATTCTTAAAGGATATGCACACCTCTAGACTGGTAGCCCAGCATAATGCATCCGAGATACTTCAGGTACAACTAACACTGAGTAAGATAGCGATACAAGTCATAGACTGCTGCAGAACTCCAGACATGTCCCCAGACTCTCACTCTTAACTTCATAAGCATCCTGGAATCTATCAAGGTGCAACCCAATACTCTCATACTGGGTGACTTCAACTATGCTTCCATCAACTGGGAAACTATTCAAGTACCAATGTACAGGCCCAACGCTTTCTGGAATTTATCAATTCCAATGCCCTGGACCAGCTCATTCTGACCCCCACTAGAGGAAGCAACATCCTCGATCTGGTTATCACCAACATGGGAGACTGTTGCTCCACACCTAGAGTCAATTCCTCCCTAGTTAAATCTGACCACAAACTGATAACCATGGAAATCTCCATCTCACCTACACCTCCCACTAAGGTGACCACCCTGAAAAACTTCTCTAAAGCTGACTTTGGGCTCCTAAAAACAGAGGTGGCTAACTTCTCGGCACCCATGCCAACAGAAAATAGCTGCATGAATGCCGAATCATACACCAGTGCTCTGTACGAGCATGTACACAAATGCATGGACCTTGCCATACCAGATAGAACTAAGACACTCTCCTCCAAAAAAAGTAAGCCAATCTGGAGGTCCCCAGCCATCAATAAATTCTACAACAGAAGGAAGAAACTGTTGCAGAAAAAATGAAGTCACAAGACTGGAAAACCTCCCTTATCAGTCTCAACAAAAAGCTAAGATCCCTTATGAAATCCTCTAAAGCCAGCTATGAAGGCAGAATTGCAGCTGACACCAAAGACAACCACAAAGCCTTCTATAGCTATATCAAAAACCTCAAAGGCAATACCCAGATTTGCTCTGAGTTATTGCACAATGGCATCTCCTACACTGAGACAACAGATATAGCCAACATATTGTCCAACATATTCAGTGCCAACTTTATCCCCCCCCACGATCCCTATCACAATACCAAAAGAAAACCTGGTACCCACCATTTCTGTGGCACAGGTAAAATCTGCATTGTCCAAAGCCAAGAATACAGAGCCCATGGGACCTGGTAATATCCCTGGCTGAGTCCTACATGAGCTGCAAAATGAACTGGCACCACAACTGTGTGCCCTGTTCAATCACAGCCTTACCTCAGGCTATGTCCCTAATGAATGGTGCACTGCTACAGTCATCCCGCTCCATAAAGGGGGGAGCAACTACAGACCCTGGGAACTATCACCCTATTAGCCTGATGAGTCTGTTATGCAAAGCTATGGAGCTCATCATTATGGACCTGCTTAACAAAGATATAGGCAATCTCCAAACTCTTGACGCCACAGTTTGGCTTTTTCCAGAGGAGACCCTGCCTGCTGAACCTGGTTGACTTCTTTGAGCAGTCACCAAGGCTATGGATGAGGGTACAGCAGAGCATACAACCTACCTCGACCTGACCAAGGCCTTTGATACCATTCCCCACTCAGGTATCATTGATAAACTCACCAAACTAGGCATCAATTGTTACATCACTAGGTGGGCTGCAAATTTGCTGGACTCACAGAGTGAAAGTTGCGGATTCCAAGTCAGACTGTCGACTGGTCATGAGTGGAGTCCCACAGGGCTCAGTCCTGGGCCCTCTCCTGTTTGGCATCTACTTCTCAGAAGTCCAGGCCAACACAGAAGGACTCTGGCTGACCAAGTTCGCTGATGACTCCAAGCTAGGAGTCATTATCAACTCCCCAAGTGATGCAGACATCCTACAAAAAGGCCTCTCAGAGACCAATGACTGGTGTCAGAACCGTGGCCTGAAGCTTAAAGCCAAATATGAGTTATCATCCCCTTTGGAAAAAACTCAGTTACCACAAATTATCATGTTGATGGGAGCCCAATGAACACTGAAGGGGTCATAAGAGATCTGAGTACTCATGTCTACAGCCACCTCACCTTTGACCACCACATTGCGACTGTGGTCTGAAAGTCCTTCTATGTGGTACATCTTATAGCCAAAGGTTTCGCATCCAGGAAGAAAGAGTTCGTCACCCTTTCTACTCATCCCTCATTAGACTAGTCATCGAATATAACGCCCCGTTTGGCATGTACTGACCAGACACCTACAACAGCTGGAGAGGCCACAAATGTACTTCACAAAAAGAATCCTAGGCCTTAAACACATGTCTACATGGACAGACTTAAGAAACTTCAGCTGTTCTCAGTCTCTTATCGTCTGCTTAGAGGTGTTCTCTGCTTGACTTACAAAGCCATTTCTGACCCAGCCCTACTTGCAATGCTACACCTAAAGAAATCCCAGTTCCCCCACGCAACACGCTGCAGAGATCAAAACTTCATTACCATAATTAACAGAACATGCTGGAGGGACAGGTTACTCTTCCAAAGACTGCCCATACTCTGTAATAATCTTCCCATTCATATCAAGGAGAGCACCTCACTGGCGTCTTCAAGAGAAATGTTGATGAGTGGATGGGTAAGTTCAATCCAGGGATCATTACAGTTGCCATACTGGATATGGCCACTGTGAACTAACATCGGGTGGCATGCTGCCTGGGCAATTTTTTTTAAGCTAGGCTTGTAAAGGCTCCAGGACCATTAGCCTAGTACACACCTATGAACCTATATATATATATATATATATATATATATATATATATATATATATATATATATATTTACATGTGTATTGTAGATAAACTCACTAAACTAGGTATAAATCCCTATGTCACAAGATGGGCTGCCAACTGGCTTACTGACAGAACCCACACTGTGAAAGTAGCAGACTCCAAATCAGACTTCAGACCAGTGACAAATGGAGTAACACAGGGTTCAGTCCTGGGTCCTCTCCTGTTTGGTATCTACTTCTCTGAAGTACAGGCTAACGGAGAAGGTGTTTGGCAAACTAAATTTGCAGATGACTGCAAACTAGGAGCCATAATCGAAACTCCTAATGATGTGGACATCCTACAAAAGGGCTTCACTGAGACAGATGCCTGGTGCCAAAGCCATGGTCTCAAGCTCAGTGCCAAAATTGTGCATTGTCTTCTCCTTTGGTAAAAACTCTGTACCCATGAACTACCACATAGGCAGTAGTCTACTCAACACCGAAAGTGTGATAAGAGACCTTGGGACACAGGTGGACAGTAGTCTCTCCTTTGATAATCACATTGTTCCTCTCTACTCATCACTCATTAGACCCATTATAGAGTACAACGCCCCTTTTGGTATGTACCTCACAGGACATCTACACCAACTGGAAAGGCCGCAGAAATACCTCACAAAGAGGATTACTGGCCTCAAACAGATGCCCTACGCATACTGAATCAAAAAACTCCAGCTTAACTCCATCACATATCATCTACTCAGAGGCGATCTCTGCCTAACATACAAAGCTATGTCAAACTCAGAGCTGTTGGACATGCTCCACTAAAAGAAATCCCAATCCCTCTGAGCTACACACTCTAGGGACCTAAACCTTGTCACCACAATAAACAGAACATGCTGGAGGGATAGATTCCTGTCCCAGAGACTTCCCATACTCTGAAACAGACTACCTATCTATGTCAAACAGAGCTCCTCATTAGCACTCTTCAAGAAAAATCTTGATGATTGGATGGGTAAAAGGAAATTCACCCCGGGGATCACTTCTGTGGTTCTGCTTGACAGGGGCACAGGAAAATAATTTTCTTGGGTGGCGAAAGCCAGGGTACCTTTTTGGCTAGGCTTGTATAGGCCCTGGGGCCAATAGCCTAGTACCTACCTATGAACCTATATGGACACATGCATATTTACAAATATGCGTATACATACATATGTGAGAGAGAGAGAGAAAAGAGATGTATTTTTAAATTGTAATACCTGATAAAGATCACCTAGTTTTCTAGTGTTGTAGCAAATCAATTTGGAAATACTGAAACTATTTTTTACTTCACTTTTTGTTAACAAAAATGCCTTTTGCAGTTTGTGAGATCCTGGACCTGTGTGGGTAAGTTTCATCTTTCTTCCAAGCTTAAGCAGCCTTAGAGTTAGTGTGCTTAGAGATAAGGTAGTGTTGGGAGGTACAGTAGGGCTTATCTGTTCTTTTTTGTTTGTTTTATTTTGTTTTTTGTTAAAATTGACTTTTCACTTTATTCACATGCTAGATTCACATATTTTAGTTTTCGTTATTAAGATGTCATTGTTTCATTTATGTGCCTTATATTCTGCCATAGTATTGAAGGAAAGCTGACATGAAGATAAACATTGGTTTTCCTTTCTTCTTGCTTTTTCCATTGATGATCTTCTTTGACTGCATTTTCCATAGATCTTATACCAGTGAACTCTCAGTAATATAGTGAGAATTTTTATGGTTTGCACTTTTTGTTTTCCTTATTTTAGGGAGTGTTGTACTGTAGAAGTTAAAGTCCCCACACAGATGTTTGAACAGTTGCCTGAAGAGATCAAAGGTGGAAAGCTTATGAAAGTTTACCCCATACTATTCAATGTTGGGATCAATGAACAGCAGACACTTGCAGAAAGGTAAAGTATGTCTGAGTTTACTATATGATCTACATGTACTTACTTAATGAATACTCTTAGAAAATACACGCATGCATACGCACGCACAATCAAACAGAGACACACACACACACACACACACACACACACACACACACACACACACACACACACACACACACACACACACACACACATTATATTTGGATAAGCAGAGAGCCAAGAACTCAAGACTTAGATGTTTTATATCTAGATGGGCATCTAGAAGGTTTATATGAGGTCCATAAGAAAATACCAAACAAGTCACAGAGACAAGATACATATATAAGCCTACAACCTAACAACTCCAGATATTCACTGGGTCACTATAGAAACACACAAGCCTGAGACTTAGCGACTCACAAGATATTTTTTACCCTGATGATCTCTGTTAGGATTATTTTATTTATTTATTGCTTTTGTTTCCCAGGAAAGTTCATCTGGACATAAGACTCATTTCCAGTGGAGGCCTGGTTTAAAAAATATACCGAATTACACCATAAAAGTTACATGAAAATACAGTTATTTACAGAAGAACTGCTAATTACAGTGAATGTATGTATAACAAATATTAATATAAAACAGTAAAAAACAGTGGCATAGATAGGCTTATACCTAATGTTTGGCAATACAACTAACAGCTGTAGTGTTCTAGAAAAGTAATAATGCAAAGGAGAGGGAAAAGGTTTAAGAGTACAACTGAGAGACTTAGTAGGACAGAGAAAATGAGGCAGTAGAGGGATGTGAAAGGAAAGGAGGATATTTTAGAGAATGGATTTAAGGGAGGATGGAGGAAAAAAGAAAGCTGCAAGTGCAGAGCCAGATGTTTAGTAGGTGTGACTTTAGATGTTTTTAAATGCTTTTAGAGTGGGGTGTTGCTTGAGTTGTGGGGGATTAGAGTTCCAGATTTTGGATACATAAGGAAAGTTTAGGGATCTGTCTACATGGTTGTTTACTTTTGATATTTTCAGTAAGAGTGTATCAGCTGAGAGCAGAGATCTTGAAGGATAGTATTGTATAAGGTTGCATAGAGAAGGGCAGTCATTAGGTGTATAGATGAGTTTATGTATGAATGGAAGTTGGGTATAGGTTAGGTAGTGGGATAATTGTAGAAATAGAAGCTCTTTAAGGGCTCTACAGTGGTGGGTTCTGCAGGGGAGATTAGTAGCAAATTCTGCTACTTTGTGGTTGCATTGCTTTAATTTAGCTGAGTTATTTGTAAGTTGGAGAGAATGGGTGCTGAGTACAAGAGTAAATGCTTAGTTGTTTTGTTTGTGGGCCAAGTTCAATTTTTGTGTTGTTGGAGAAGGTAATAGAGAGCATATAGTTGTTAACCACATGATGATATGGAGCAGAAAGTGTGTGCTTAGTCTTATTTAGGTTTAAGAATAGTTGAGAGGTAGATAATCAAGTTTTAGTGGAAATGAAGAATTCCTGTATTAATTTTTATAAAGTGTCAAGGTTCTTTGCTGAGATTATGGTAGAATGGCTAACATACTGGAATAAGGAGGCATTTTTACCTGCCTTATTGAGATTGTTAATAAAGATATTAAACAATATTGGACCCAGGATGGAACCCTGTGGGACACAACTTTGATAGGGAGAAAAAAGGAAATGTCATCAAGCCATTTTACTACTTAGGATCTATTTGAGAGGTAATTTTGGAATCATAGTAGAGACATATCATCTATACCTAAGTTGAAGCGCTTATGTAGGAAGATGGAGTGTGAAACTGTGTAAAATGCTTTTGAGAGGTTGAGAAAGAGAGCTGATACTAAATATCCCTCATTTATTTTAGTGCTTTTGCTTTTGATAATGCTTAGGAGGGTGGTAGATGTGCTGTGGTGGGGGTGTAAACCAAGTTGTGATTGAGACAGTAGTGTGTTGTGTATGATGTAACATAGGAATTGTGACTGAATGCACTTTTTCCATAATTTTAGATAAGGGTGAGAGGATGGCTGTGGGCCTATAATTTGTGCATACTAGAGACCGGCCTTCTTTATCTAGGGGCAAGATGTAGCATTTTTTTCCAGAAGACTGGGATATTCACTGATGGAATGGTTTATGAGTAATGGTATTGGGTAGAAAATAGCTTCAGCTGCCATTTTAAGGTATTCGTTTGGAAGGTGCCTGTGAGTTCGTTTTTTTTTAATGGTAGTAGTGGGGATAGGTTGCAGTGATAGTGTATAGGGAAGATTATTAGGTTTTTCTGGAGAATGGTATTTGTTTTGAAATTTATTTTTTAGTATATTTGAGATGACTGGATGAAATGAGAGTTAAAAGCATTGGAAATATTTGTAGGGTTATTGGCTTTTATTATGGGGGAAGTCAGGGAGATTCAATCTGGGTTGAGTAGATAATCTATGGAGGACCAGAATTTTTTAGGGTTATTATTATTATTGTTTTATACGTTTGTGAAGTATATTTTCTTGTCTAACTCGATGTGAGCTTTGGTTTGATTTCTTATTTGCTTGAAGGTTTATAGCTTTGACTGATTTTTGTTTTTCTGCCATGTTTTCAAGCCCTGACTCTTTGTATCATTAGCCATTTGGATCTCATGATAACTACAGGGCAGGGTTTGTTTTAACACTTTTTTTTTAAAGTAGGGCTAGTTTGTTTAATATGTCCAAAAATGTGTTGTGAAAGCAACATCATCATCATCATCCGAGGTAAATATTTTAGGTTGTTCCAGTTAAAGCATTTGAGGTAAGTGATGAAGTTGTCTTTGTTATAGCCTGAGAGGTTTCTTACTGTGTTGAAGTAATTTAACTTCTGCATATTGATATGCTTCCTTTTGAGAAAAATGGGAAGATGGTCACTTAGAGAGTCAGACAGGATACCTGCTGAAGAGATTTTTTTTTCAGTTTGGTAATTAGCATCTGGTCAAGTAGAGTTGCCTTGTTGGTCTTATTATTGGAGTGAGTGGGGGTAGTGATCAGTTGACTGGATCTGAAAAGGTTAATGGCTTGGGTAGGGGTAATAGAGATATTGATAGCTAATCAATATTGAAACCTCATATTAGCTTTTCATGTAGGCTGTTTTTTGACACCTATCAGAGGAAGTCTTCTGCTGCATGGAGATTATTTCCTGGAGTCTTGTGTGACAAAGGAGGTACTGCCATCACAGCTATCTGGAATTTTGTGAATAATTATATGTCATTTGTGAATATCAACTTGATTCAGTTACAATGTTTGTGTTACAAATATATTAGAACTGCATGTCATGTATATATCAAACTAGGGTTGTACAGACATGTGTTGAAATGATATGTTATAAAGTGCTTGTGCTTAAAATGTAACCACAGCATGCCCTGCTGGAATAGAACAAAAATATAAATGCACTATTGTAATTTTTTAAAAGTATATATTTTAACAGTGGAAACTGGAATACAGGAGATTAACTTCAGTCTAATAAACTTCAGAAAAATAACTGAAATTAAATTACTTTATGGCTAGGGCATAAAAAGATGTTATCTTTTAGTTTCATTGCAGCAAGGAGATACAATGCCTAAAACTGGGGAGCTTTCTGTATTGTCTTGGAAGTGTTATATTGTTTTATGACAACATCTGCCAAAGATCTGAGGAAAAGTCCTTGTCTATGTATTTTCACAGGTAGATGCTAAATGCTACCGGCTGCCATCAATGGCTGTTTTGGGGCCTGGGAACTAGGAGTCAAATGACAAGCAATTATGTCATTCTGCAAGCTATCCCAGCAGTAATATTTGCGATATTAATTTAAGAAGTCTCTGAGTTAGACACAGTATTCTGTATTCAGTCATGGACCTGACAACATCAAGATCCACTCACCATGTCTGCTTTGCTCAGTAGTAAATAAGTTCTTAGATTATAGTAATTCTCTTAGATATAGTCAAGAATATAGCAAGGCTTAGCTTAGATATTTTTCTTTATTTATTTGAGACTGTCCTGTGATGTTGTTTTAAATATTTCCTGTGATTTTGAACTCTTATGTCACAGTAAATATATATTTAGTATTATCTTGTTCTTTTATTGTTAAATATATTTAAACCTTTCACTGTGGCTGATCTGTGTAGAGATATTTAAGTTCTGAGAGTACTTGCATATTTATTTGGTGACGCTGTGTGGGTCACTCCTAATAGCTTTGCTCTTGGTCAAACTACCATTTGTATTAATGTTAATATCACTCATTATATTGGACACCCTTTGTTAAGGGCCTTAAGGTAGCTGGCAGGAGTGACTGGTGGCAGTAAAAACTACCTTATAGTTTGGGCATAAGGGGGCATAGCTTGTAAACCTGTGTCAGCCTTTCCCAGGTGTGTGTGTGTGTGTGTGTGTGTGTGTGTGTGTGTGTGTGTGTGTGTGTGTGTGTGTGTGTGTGCATGCATGCATGCGTCTGTGTGTCTGTGTGTGTGTGAGTGTGTGAGTGTGTGAGTGTGTGTGTGTGTGTGAGAGTGTGTGAGTGTGTGTGTGTGTGTGTGTGTGTGTGTGTGTGTGTGTGTGTGTGTGTGTGTGTGTGTGTGTGTGTGTGTGTGTGTGTGTGTGTGTGTGTGTGTAAATCAAACCTCAAAGAGGGTGTGTGTGTCATCTACTTGGGCAGGGACACAAAGTTTGACAGAGAGGGTGCTGGAGGTCTAGGTTTGTCCACTTATCTGAGATCTCAACTCTATAGCTGTGCCAGTGGGGAGTCTTATTGGAGATCTGGAGAAAGAGGTAGAAACCAGCCCTGTATTGACTGTGGTTTCTGTTTGCTCTTAAGGGAAATTGCACTTTATAGAGAGAGCTGCATCTGGAGATACGGTGTGTGTACTTGTCATTCTTCCAATGTATGTCCCCCACTATTGCCAGTGGTGAGGATTGAGGCTGCCTGATTACTGGTTCAGTGGTGGGGGATCACAACATGTATAGCGATTTTATGCTGGTTTAGTTTAATTGTGGCTGTGAATGTCTCTGTATTGCAAAACTGTGGACACATTTGAGGAGATTTACATATTTCTAGATTATTTTTGTATGTAATAGCTATGCCATCAGCTCTTTTTGTTGCCTTTCTGCCATGAGTAGTTTGAAGGAAGAATTTCAGTATTTTTGATGTCCTTTTTAAGTCATGGCTAAAAATTGTGTAGCCCATTTTTACAAGAGCAAGTCATGAAGGATTAGGTAAAGTTTTTCTCATCAGGTGTAACCCTGACTGTATGTGTAAACCCAAGTGTTGTTTTGTTGGTTGCGTTTATGCAGTGAAGGAACAGCTCTGCTTTTAGAGAAAGGACTGTTCTGGCCCCCTTTGCATACCTTCATTGAAGGTTGTGCGTCAGAGCTGGCAACTCGGCACGCAAAAATCAACTGCCAATCATTAGCGGACTGGAGTTCCACTGTGGCGACCCCTAACCGGGAAAAGCCGAAAGACACAACAACAACTGTTCTGGCCCCCTTTCTGTGTGATAATATGATCTCAGAATTAGTATTTTAGCAGCAAGATGTATGGGGTATACAGTCCCCTAAATGCTTGGGGGGTCAAAGGGAGGCTATCTGTACCACAAAATAACTTATTTATGTTGATTCCTGCCTGCTGATGTTAAGCTTGCAAGTTGAGATATGTTATCTCTGCTTGCTGCTTTGTAGATGGACTTGTCCTGTCAACAGCTTCAACTCAGTGGCATTATGCTTGATGAACTGACTGTTGAAATAATGCACCAGATTCATTAAAAAATGCCATAATAGTCACTTAGTCACCGTAGAGACACAGTGCTGAGATTTAATGAAAGAGTGTTACATATGCTTCTTTTTACTATCCTGTAAACACCTTGGATAGTGCAACCTTGGGTACCTCTGGGTCACAGGATATCGGCCTCTCTGTCTTTCTTTCTTTTTCCTACATCAACACAGCATAGCAATACAAGAAACAGCAGTTGACACTGGCTAGCAACTAGGACTTGATGCATGCCTACTGGGTCCTACTGGAGAATTTAGAGAAATTTGGAAGTTTTTTGGCCATGCAGTAGGTGATGAACAAACATTAAGCTGTACACTGCTGGTGGTCTGCTTTCCAGTCAACCACACTGTATCCTCATGACTCGTAGATAGCTGTCCCTATCAGAACCCATGCCTTAGTATCTACCAGGACAGTGCCGGTTATGTACTGATGTATAGCAAGAGGTCATCATGTTTAGTGTGTCCAGACCTGGTTGTCATGGAGTTAGCAATGACCCTGGATGAGGGTACATCCCCAGTTTGCATATAGTATCAGCAGTGAACCCCATTTTGGTGAAATCTGTCTTGATATGTATGTAAAAACAATTGTTTGTAACAAAATCCAAGTGTATCAGGTTTTGGTAGCAACATGATCTCAATGCTCCTTAGCTACAGACTTTTGTAAACCACTGCTTTTTGTAAAAGTAATGTCAGTAAGAAATAATAAGGAATGTGAGGCAGTATTGCCAGCACTGTAACTGATGCTCATGACAGACAATTTCAGTATAACTCACCCAGAATTATCTGTCCATGTCCTACAACATATCAGATGAGCTGTATGGCAAACGTGCATGTTGCTGTCTGCAAACTAATAGCAGAGGTAGTTATTTTTCAGGTATTGCTCATGCATATGCACGCTAATATTGCAGTTAAGTTGTACTTGAAATTCAATGTACATGGGGTATTGAGAGATTTTACTAATGTACTGGAGGTAAGACAGATGTCTTTTTGCAAACATGACAGTAATTATTTAAAATGTTGGCAGGTCATTAGCTCATTTAGTTACACATATACAAAATATATGCTAGTTTCTCCTGTTGATGCTTCATGGTGTGGGTGTGCTAGCATATCTAATGATCCCACTCTGAAGACATTCAGAGAGTGCCCTGACAGTACTATATGTCTGTTGTAATGATGTGGTTTATTAGCGGAAAAGCTTAGCAAAAACATTTTTATTATTATTTGAAATCAAGAGCATCTAGAAAGTATGGGTGGCAGATTAATTGCCAGAAGAAGATCTATGTATCTAACCAGGTTTTCTGTATTAATGTTAACCTATTGTTAGTCTGGTAGTTATGGCATCAAATAACTATTCTGTACCCCACATTTTACTGCATTGAATACACCAGTGTAGTAGCTGCAAACTCTTGTTCTCCATACATGTGTCCATAATGAGGAAACCTGTAGGCAAAAAGCAAAACACTCATCCAGGGCCTCTCAACTGCTCTGCACTTGGCAGAGTGATCTGATTTTGACTTGTTAATCTGAATTCTATGCACTGCGGTGGTGGTGCTGCGGTAGCGTTGTCGTCTCACAGTAAGACGTCCTGTTCGATTCTCAGCTAAAGCGTCTTCTGTGTGGAGACATGCATGAATGGGCGTACCTTCGTTGAAATTTGTGTGTCAGGGCTGACAACTCGCCACGTAAAAATCTACTGCCAATCATTAGCGGACCGGAGTTCCGCTGTGGCGACCCCTAACCGGGAAAAGCTGAAAGACACAACAATCTGTATTCTATGTGCTTGTCTGATTTGATATCAGATAACTCTGATTTCTTCTCTGTCACTGGCTCAATTGAGAGAGAGTGAAGAGACTAACTGGAGCTTGTCGCAGTCGAAATGGACCAGCAGCAGACAAGCCTGCAATCTAGTACTAATCCAGTCTTTTTGAAAAAGCCAGACCATGCATTGACAAAGACATTGCAGTGTTTAGTGTGGATCTGGTTAGTAGCTAAGTAGTACACTGGGGCTATAATGCAGGATGTATGTTGTGTGTGTGTGTGTGTGTGTGTGTGTGTGTGTGTGTGTGTGTGTGTGTGTGTGTGTGTGTGTGTGTGTGTGTGCGTGTGTGCGTGAGCCAGAAGACATAGCTCTGCATCTTGACAGTCTATGTCTCCCCAGCTTTGCAGAATGTCCATGATTTTGATTCATATTTTTGCCTTGAACCTTGAAAAATGTTTCATTTTCTGGTAAATCACTGAAGATTACAGATAGCCAGTAATGTCAATGAACAGACTTTGATACCTGCTTTTTTTCAGTGATGCATCTTGATTTAAAACCTGTTCATGTATCTGTTCATCTGTCTTTTTAAATGAAGTAGTGTGTAATGTAACAGTTATTCATTTTTGGGTTGTTGTCCATACCTCCATTATTTTGGCTTTGTTCACAATTGTTGTGCAAAGAGGTCGGGAGGTATTCTGTTCTATTCCTCATAAAATTTGTATTTTTCTGGTACATTCTTGTGGATTGCATTTACTAAACAATGACAGGAATGAATTTCAGAAGTCTTTCTCTTCAGAAAATGCATGCTAATACAACACTTCTTGATCTGTGAACATTTTGTATATCAGAGCAGTATTCAAAGTCTGTCCCTGAGTTTCAGTGTTTGTGATTCTTGAGCCAAGAAACTGACAGAAGTGGGCGTGTGATGGATTGTAATGTATGGTTTTGACAGCAGTAAGCTGAAATACATGTCTGAACCATTTTTATGTATTTATTCATTAATTTGATCATTAGCAGACATTGGAGGTATACATACTTATATAAGTGACTGTAATTTCTGGTCATACCTGTGTGTGTGTGTGTGTGTGTGTGTGTGTGTGTGTGTGTGTGTGTGTGTGTGTGTGTGTGTGTGTGTGTGTGTGTTTGGGGGTGACTTCTTTAGAAATTCTTGGATCTTTGGATCATTTCCAAGCTGAGGTGCCTTCTTTACTTTTATTTATTTAGCTATGTCATAAGTATGTGTTTAGTGAAAGTTCCAGAACTGTGTCTCTACAAATAAAAATATACACCCTTTTTTATTAATTCTGTGGACTAAACTATAGCATGTCAAGAAAACAAGCATCTGCATAGTTTTACAGTGCAGTAAGGGTATATTTTTCTGGTGCAGATATATGTGTGTATTTGCTATCACACCAAGGGTCCCGATTTTATAGGTTGTACTGGCCAAGAGGGCGTATTACAGATTCACGCCTCTGGTACAACACTAGTGTGAATTTATGCAAACCCAAATTTTGAATGCTACCATTTTGGAGCTTCTGTTATGATTTTGAAAGCCCACCTGCCGTAATTTTGAAAGCTGAGAGGTCAAGAGGTATGGTATGACTTAGTGTGATAGCCATTAATATATTGTGTATCCCGCCTGCAGAAATACTCAAGTTACAAGTTAGATTAATAGTAATCATTTATATTAGGCTAGGAATGCCTTGACATCTGAGCTCAAGAAACTCTAACCACCCCAACTTCCCACAATTAGGTGACTTTACATATCAGCTCTAGCCACTGCCAGAAACAGTGCAGACAATCACATTTATAAACATAGTGACCAACAGCAACTTTCACATTAATCTGGTATCAGCATATTTCTGCTAACCCTATGTGTACCTATCTGTGTGTTCTGCATTACATTCATAATCCCCATTTTTAATGGTACAATGTTTTTCACATCCCAGAAACTTGTACTATCTACTGGAATGCCCTGTTATTATGTCACTGTATATGAAACATGCGCATACTGGCTACAAACATCAGTTGTGCCATGTAACATTTACCTATTTAAATCTCACATTTATTCATTTCATAAAAAATCAAATGACCATCACAAAGAAATGGTAAAAGCATTATTTTTGCTGACATTCGGTTGTCTTTCTTTACTACTCTCTGGTGATGTGCATGCAGTGCCTGGCCCAGTACAAACCAGTACTGATACTGCATGAAGTATAATTTGGGGCTTAGAAGCTCTCCACATTGATGACATGTGTATGTGTAACAAGCCGCATATTCTGCATAGCTGGCTTTCATTTTTAACAGAAGACGCAACAAGAGAAGGATGCAACAGCTGATGGAATTCACCAAGACAAGCATTACAGAAAAAAAAAAAAACATTGCATTACAGAAAAAAAAAACATTGAACTCTAAACCAATATTCAAAGTTTAAGAAGAAGATATAGTTGTAAAAAGCAAATCTTTTAAGGCCATCTCTTTGTCAATGTTCTTCTTTTTCCATTTTAACCACTTGGTATTTTGTTACACAAAATTAGCGTAGGCCAAGGGGATCGGATACAGAATATAGTCTTACTTATGACATTTGATGACTACTGAACATAAGCTAGCTAAGACCTTGTAGCTAAAATAATGTGAAAATCATACATGAACAGGCGTTACATTCTGTAACTCAATATGATATCCTTGCTAATAAACAGCCTGTCTTTAGAACCAAATATAGCACCACCACCACAGTTATTTTTGTCACTCATTAAGACAACAGCAATTGTAAAGACGGGCAACTCACTGGAGAAATATTCACTTATGTAAAAAGAACCTTTGAGTGTATTGACCACAATATCTTATTACTAAAACTTAAACATTACAGATTCTCAGATAATGTATGTCTTTTGTTCAATAACTATCTGCTTACTGAACTTTCACAATTTGCACCAAGAATGCAAACTAAACCTCCACTAGTAATAATATTACCATACCCTAATGTTCATTACTTGGGCAACTTCTAGTCTGGCCACCCATGAGAAGTAGCTATACTTCTAAAATCTAAAATTCTAAAATCTAAAATTCTAAAATCTGCAGAAAAATCAACATCTTCTCTTTAATGGAAAATGTATACTTGGAAGTATCTCCATAGAGTTTTTTTTTTTTTAACTCCTCATAAAGTTGCATTCATTTATAAATCTGAAAAAAATTATTTTTGGAGATGTAATGAAGTTTCTGATGTAGATTGGCTTCATATAACAATAGAGTGTAAAATGGTAACACCTTTCTGGACTGAGTTTAGAAATTTTTCTCAAGGTTTGTGGTCAGATAATTGTATTATAACTAACTCTTTGATCTTATTTAATGCTCCAGTTCCAGATTCTGTCCCTAAATTACAAGTGACTCTTCTTCATAGGTTAATAGGTTGGTACTAGGCTATCAGCCCTAGGGCCTATACAAGCCTAGCCATAACAATTCCCTGGATATTTCTTCCCACAATATTTACTTCCCTAGACACCTGTCCAACAGGGCAACCAACGTGATCCCCGAGGTGAACTTCCTATCTCCCATCCAATCGACAAGGTTCCTCTTGAAGAGGGCCAAGGAGGCGCTCTGCTTGATATGTATGGGCAGTCTATTCCAGAGTATGGGGAGTCTCTGGGTCAGGAACTTATACCTCCAGCATGTTTTGTTCATTGTGATGACAAGGTTTAGATCCCTGGAGCGTGTGGCTCTGAGGGATTGGGATTTCTTTAAGTGGAGCATGTCCAACAGCTCAGGGTTTGACATGGCCTTGTATGTTAAGCAGAGATCACTTCTGAGTAGACGATATGCCACAGAGTATAGCTGGAGTTTTTTTAGACGGTTAGCATAGGGCATCTGCTTTAGGCCTGTGATTCTTTTAGTGAGGTATTTCTGTGGCCTTTCCATCTGTTGCAGATGTCTTGTGAGGTACATACCAAACAGGACGTTGTACTCTATAATGGGTCTAATGAGGGATGAGTACAGTGGGACAATGACCTCCTTTTTTCTGGATGAAAAGCCCTTAGTGATGAGGTGTGCCACATAGAAGGATTTTCTGACTGTTGTGGCGATGTGGTTATCGAAGGTGAGACCACTGTCCACCTGGTGTCCCTAAGTCTCTCATCACACTTTCGGTGTTATTGTACTGCCTCCTATGTGATAATTCACGGGTACATGTTTTTTTCCCCAAAGGGGATAACTGTACATTTCTTGGCATTATGCTTGAGCCCATGGCTCTTGCACCAGGCATCTGTTTCTGTAAGGCCCTTTTGTAGAATATCCACATCGTTTGGGGATTCAATAATGGCTCCCAGTTTGCAGTCATCTGCGAACTTTGTTAGCCAGAGCCCCTTAGTGTTGGCCTGTACTTCAGAGAACTAGATGGTAAACAAGAGTGGTCCCAGGACTGAACCCTGAGGTACTCCATTTTTCACCTGTCTGGAGCTGGATTTGGAGTTGGCTACTTTTACAGTCTGGGTTCTGTCAGTAAGCCAGTTGGCAACCCATCGAGTGATGTAGGGATTTATGCCCAGCTTAGTAAGTTTATCTGTGATTCCAGAGTGGGGGATGGTGTCAAAGGCCTTGGCGAGGTCCAGATAGACTGTGTGGACCTCCTTACTCTCGTCCACAGCTCTGGAGACTGATTCGAAGAAGTCAATCAGGTTCAGGAGACAAGATCGGCCCTTCACGCACCCAAACTGGGTGGTGTCCAGTGTTTGAAGGTTGCCAATGTCTTTGTTTATAAGTTCCATGATAATGCGTTCCATACCCTTACGGATCAGGCTCATCAGACTGATGGGACGGTAGTTCCCGGGATCCAAGTTGGATCCCTTTTTGTGGAGTGGGATAACTGTATCTGTGTGCCACTCAGTGGGTACAAAGCCTGAGGTGAGGCTGTGATTAAACATGACACTTAGGTGAGGTGCCAGTTCATTTTGTAGTTCATGTAGTACATAGCCTGGGATGTCATCGGGTCCCATGGATGCTGTATTCTTAGCATTGGAAAGTACGGTTTCTACCTGTGTGGCCATGATTACTGGAATTTGACAATCTTTTGGTATTGAGATGGGCCCTTTAGGGGGTGAGAGTGGGGTGAAGTTGGCACTAAATCGATCTACCAGGATATTGGCAATATCCTTGGGATCAGTATATTTAATACCATTCTGTTGTAGATCAGAGTAGATCTGAGCATTGCCATTTAGATTCTTGACATAACTATAGAATGCCTTGTGGCTGTCTTTGGAATCTTCAGCAATTTTATTTTCGTAACTTGCTTTGGAGGATTTTATGAGGGATCTCAGCGTCTTACTGAGGCTGGTAAGAAAGTTTTTTGCATCTTGGGAATTTCCTCTTTTCTGCAACAGTTTCTTTCTTCTGTTGTATAGTTTGTTTATGGCAGGGGACCACCAGATTGGCTTCCATTTTTTAGAGGACAGCGTCTTGGTTCTATTTGGGATGGCACGATTCATGCACGAGTGGATGTGCTTGTAGTGTAGGATTCAGCAGTTGAACTTTCAGCTCCCGTCTGCATGGGTGTCGTGAAGTATGTCACTTCTGACTTGAGTACCATGAAGTTGGCTTTGGAGAAGTTTTTACAGAGGTTTCCTTACTGGGGGTGGGATGTGGATGTCAAGGGTGATTAGCTTATGATCAGACCTGACCAATGAGGGGGTGACCACTGGTGTGGAGCATCTGTCTTTTATGTTGGTAATGACCAGGTCTAGGATATTGGAGCCCCTGTTGGGACAATGGATTAGTTGATCCAGGGCATTGAAATTTATGAATTCCAAGAACCGTTGGGAAAAGGTGTTGGTACCAGAGTAGTTTTCCCTGTTAATGGCAGGGTAGTGGAAATCACCCAGTATTAGGGTGTTTGGTTGTATATTAATATTTTACAGTATGTTTAGAAAGGTGTAGTGAGAATCCAGGGGCATGGTGGGGGATCTGTAGCAAGCTACAATTTGGATTGTAGTCTTACCTAGTATTAGTTGCACCTGTTGAATTTCAGATGCATTGTGTTGGGCAACTAGCCTGGAGGTGTGAATAGCCTTGGTGAATATGGACACTCCTCCACCTTTAGTGTTTCGGTCTTGGCTTGGTGGCCGAAAAGTATGGTAAGAGTTGTAGCCTGGTATTGCAGGGGTGCTGTCTGGAGCCTTGAACCAGGTCTCAGTTACTGCACAGATAGCGATGTTCTCCATTTTTAGGAGTGCCTCGATAGAGTGCATTTTGAGGTTTAGACTTCTAGCATTGAGTAGCATTAACTTCAGATTTTGCATGCTTGTATCTTTTATGGTGGTGGTTTTGTCCTTTGAACCTTGCCTAAAAAAGGCACTATTGGGGTGGCAAGAGCTTTAGCCAGTAACTTGAATCCCAGGGGTGACAGGTGCAGACCATCTCTGGCAAAGCATTGTGGTTTGTCGATCCTGTCATCCCAGGCAGGCAGATACTGAATCCCCTTTGAATGAGACCATTAGCTTAGCCAGTTGTTGAAGGCAGTCATTTTGTCCTTATACTGTGGTATCATTCTGGGCAAAGGCAGGATGCTACTCTGGGCTAGGGTCATACCTGCCTGGGCCACATGATCCGAGAGCTCTTCCATGTCTCTTTTCATGTAGTCCAGGGAGGTACGTCTCAAGTCATTCACTCCAACATGGACAATGACAGAGTTGTATTTGTACTTGTTATGGAGTGACTTGAGTGTATGCATTATGTGGCGGATCCTGACACCCGACAGGCAGCTGACTGTTATTTTCTCCTTGTTCAGCCTAGTGAGTGGGACATCAGTGTGCCTGACTATAGAGTCACCTATGACTAAAGTGTTGGGAACATTTTCTTGCCTTAGGGGCTGTTGTTGGGTGGCACACTGGTGTTGTGAGCTATGTGTCACTTTGGTTGTGACTGGTGTTTGTTTGCGTTTCAGCTTCGGAGGTCCTTGTTGCTTGGGCAGGTTAATGTTAAGGGCTTCTGCATATGTGGGTTTAGTGTTGCTATGTGTGGGTGTTGATGGTATGGGTTTTGAAGGGCTATGTGTTGCTTGAGGTGTAGTGCAGGTGTTAACCTTCTCCTCTTGACTGTCTAGCACAATCTTGGGTGGAGAGAGTTTTGCTTCCAGTTTGGCTATGTAAGTGCATCTCTCGCAGGTTGTAGTGTTGGGTGGTATAAGGCGAGGGTTGTCTGTGTACATGAGCAGTTGCTGCATTGCCCAGTATGCCCAGATTCACCAGGTGGACAGGAGAAATCACTGGAAGCTGACCTTTGGACATGCCTGTTTAGGTGCTTTTTTTGTAAAGTACAAGAGTTGTTTTCCCTTACCTTTGCAAGGTACTTTGCAATTATACACTGTTTAGTGCTTGTGATTAATTTCTCTTTATTAACAAGGAGAGTTGAGTGCTTGTATCAGTTTAAGGCTTCCTATTGATTTCCAGCAGGTTCTAGAGCAAGTGCTAGTCACAGGGGTTAAGATTTTAATGCTACTACTGAGAAACCAGCTAGTTCTAAGGGAAAATTTGAAGAGCAGACTTTCTGGCACCTAGCACTTTGGACCATTTTAGCCACAGCAAGGAGTTACAAAGAATTGGAAATGTAAAACTGCTCTATCTTTTACTGAATTTGTTTGTCTGGCTAAAAATGTTTCTAAAAAGGAATTGTCAACTATAAAAATGAGAACATCAGATATTACTCATCAATATAGGTCTTGGTTAAAATTAAGTGATTTACTAAATAAGTTTTAATGGTTTAGTGTATTGTGTTGAATTTTTGTTTGGACCTCTGTAAATATTTATACTTTTGCTATAGTTTTCTTTATATGGGTTTGTGTATGTTTGATTTAAAAATATATATGTGTTTAAGAAAAAAAATGTATCTAGCATCACAGGGGAAGCTAAATCTATACAGCAAATCCACTCTGCACTACAAAAGACTTTGAAAGTCACTGGAATGGGATTCATATTAATAGATTATCATTAAACACCAAAAAATCAACAGTAATGTTATTTGGAACTTGTAAAGGGCTCTCCATAACACAGCCTGCCAATTTTCTAGACTCTAAGCAGCATCCACTCCCAAATACTGAACAGCAAATATACTTTGGACTAACACTTGACCAAACACTATCATTCCTTCCTCATGTGGAGCAGCATTCCCAGAAATTTCTCGCCCAAATCAAAGTGGGAGTGGGAAGCACTGAGCGGCCTTTTTGTCCGATTTGGTGAAGTTTCAGCCAGAAACTAGTAGTCCATTGGTCGTTTTGGGCCAGTTCCTAGCTCCTTTCAGCCCCCTGCTATAAAACACGCTAAACACGCGTTTTCCAGCTTGTACCAACTCAGCACAGATCCTCGTGGTGGCCTGCAGAGTGATCCAAGCAGCAGAGAGCTAAAAGAGTGACTTTCTACCAGATATAAGTATTTTTGTGGCTTTCCCACTGTTATTAAGCTAGCGACTGCATTTCGCCTGTTTTACTGCTACTTTAAGTGATTTCTGCATTTTACACTGTTTATTGCACTTTAAGTTACTAATTGTTGCAAATTGTTTCTGTAGGCTACACACTAAAGTGCTAGCCGATTTACAGCATTTATAGCATTTACTGTCTGTTTTTTTCCTTGTCTCTGTAATAAAACAAAAAATCTCTTGTTTTCCGCCTTACTGAACTAGAGTAGTCCAGTTTCAGAGTTGCTGATCCCTGGGCTTTGTTTTTAGTTCCTGTTACTGATCCATTGCCTTATTAGGGAGGAGGGAAGTTTCTTTGCTTACCAGTGGGAGTGGGAAGCACTGAGCAGCCTTTCTGTCCGATTTGGTGAAGCTTCAGCCGGAAACTAGTAGTCCATTGGTCGTTTTGGGCCAATTCCTAGCTCCTTTCAGCCCCTGCTATAAAACACGCTAAACACGCGTTTTTCCAGCTTGTACCAACTCAGCACAGATCCTCGTGGTGGCCTGCAGAGTGATCCAAGCAGCAGAGAGCTAAAAGAGTGACTTTCTACCAGATATAAGTATTTTTGTGGCTTTCCCACTGTTATTAAGCTAGCGACTGCATTTCGCCTGTTTTACTGCTACTTTAAGTGATTTCTGCATTTTACACTGTTTATTGCACTTTAAGTTACTAATTGTTGCAAATTGTTTCTGTAGGCTACACACTAAAGTCGCTAGCCGATTTACAGCATTTATAGCATTTACTGTCTGTTTTTTCCTTGTCTCTGTAATAAAACAAAAATCTCTTGTTTTCCGCCTTACTGAACTAGAGTAGTCCAGTTTCAGAGTTGCTGATCCCTGGGCTTTGTTTTTAGTTCCTGTTACTGATCCATTGCCTTATTAGGGAGGAGGGAAGTTTCTTTGCTTACCAGTGGGAGTGGGAAGCACTGAGCAGCCTTTCTGTCCGATTTGGTGAAGTTTCAGCCGGAAACTAGTAGTCCATTGGTCGCTTTGGGCCAATTCCTAGCTCCTTTCAGCCCCCTGCTATAAAACACGCTAAACACGCGTTTTCCAGATTGTACCAACTCAGCACAGATCCTCGTGGTGGCCTGCAGAGTGATCCAAGCAGCAGAGAGCTAACAGAGTGACTTTCTACCAGATATAAGTATTTTTTGTGGCTTTTCCACTGTTATTAAGCTAGCGACTGCATTTCGCCTGTTTTACTGCTACTTTAAGTGATTTCTGCATTTTACACTTTTATTGAACTTTAAGTTACTAATTGTTGCAAATTGTTTCTGTAGGCTACACACTAAAGTGCGCTAGCCGATTTACAGCATTTATAGCATTTACTGTCTGTTTTTTTCCTTGTCTCTGTAATAAAACAAAAAAATCTCTTGTTTTCCCGCCTTACTGAACTAGAGTAGTCCAGTTTCAGAGTTGCTGATCCCTGGGCTTTGTTTTTAGTTCCTGTTACTGATCCATTGCCTTATTAGGGAGGAGGGAAGTTTCTTTGCTTACCAGTGGGAGTGGGAAGCACTGAGCAGCCTTTCTGTCCGATTTGGTGAAGTTTCAGCCAGAAACTAGTAGTCCATTGGTTGTTTTGGGCCAATTCCTAGCTCCTTTCAGCCCCCCTGCTATAAAACATGCTAAACACGCGTTTTCCAGCTTGTACCAACTCAGCACAGATCCTCGTGGTGGCCTGCAGAGTGATCCAAGCAGCAGAGAGCTAAAAGAGTGACTTTCTACCAGATATAAGTATTTTTTGTGGCTTTCCCACTGTTATTTAAGCTAGCAACTGCATTTCACCTGTTTTATTGCTACTTTAAGTGATTTCTGCATTTTACACTGTTTATTGCACTTTAAGTTACTAATTGTTGCAAATTGTTTCTGTAGGCTACACACTAAAGTGCTAGCCGATTTACAGCAATTACTGTCTGTTTTTTCCTTGTCTCTGTAATAAAACAAAAAATCTCTTGTTTTCCGCCTTACTGAACTAGAGTAGTCCAGTTTCAGAGTTGCTGATCCCTGGGCTTTGTTTTAGTTCCTGTTACTGATCCATTGCCTTATTAGGAAGGAGGAAGTTTCTTTGCTTACCAGTGGGAGTGGGAAGCACTGAGCTGCCTTTTGTCTGATTTGGTGAAGTTTCAGCCAGAAACTAGTAGTCCATTGGTCGTTTGGGCCAATTCCTAGCTCCCTTCAGCCCCTGCTATAAAACACGCTAAGCAGCGTAAGCTGATTTAAGCGGAGTTCACTGTTGCACACAAGAGCAGCGGCGGTTAAACAAGGTTAAACTATTTGGGCCATCTAAATTCCACTCTTCCAATTTTCCCTTAAAACTACCTTCCTCGAGCTGTACTGCTGATCTAACCAGCATATCCTATAACTGAAAAGTTCATCTCTACTTGATTCCCAAGTAGACTATTCTCTATCTGTAAAGCCTAGCACTTACTCCTACAGTACTTGCACCTTGATAAAGCACTCTTATTATAGATAGTACCCCACCAGCCTAAAACCCACTTCCCCCGGAGTCCTTTGAAAGTCTCTTTATCTACTACTTCTAGTATGTCGAGGGATCAGTTGCTAGTGTCCTCTCCAGCTCAACTGGTGAACCTGGGAATATTGAGGCAATGTTACAACTGCCTCATGTACACAGACAATCCTCTCCTTCTCCCACAAAACACAAATACATGCGAGAGATGCAACTATACGGCCAAACTGGAGGCTGAGCTCTCTCAACATAGGACTGGCAAGACCAGACAGGAGGAGAAGGTAACCACACACAATACATACCCAGTCACACATGGTACCATCACAACTTCAAATCATACACATACTCACACAAAGACATACTCGGAGGCTCTGATCAAAAATTTACCAAAACAGCAGAGGCCACCAAAGCAGACACCCAAACAACTACCACCTCACGACCCAACACATGCAACACATAGACCACACAGTCAGAGTGTCAAACAGTCACAGCCCTTAAGGCCAAACAAAATGCCAGACACACTTGTCATTGGTGATTCCATAGTCAGACACACTGGCGTCCGCTCACCAGACTGAGTAAAGAGAAGGTCACAGTAAGCTGCCTGTCAGGCGCTAGAATCCGCCACATAACGCAAACACTCAGGTCTCTCAACAGCAGGTACAAGTACGACTCAGTCATTGTCCACGCTGGTGTCAACGACCTGAGACGTACCTCCTTGGACTACATGAAAAGGGACATCGAGGAGCTCTCTGATTATGTAGCCCAGGCAGGTATGACCTTGACCTTGAGCAGTATCCTACCTTCACCTAGAATGATGCCACAATACAGTGATAAGATGATCAGCTTTAATAATTGGCTTAAATTCTGGTGTCATTCAAAGGGATCCAATGTCTGTCTGCCTGGGATGACATGCTGGACAAGCCACGCTGCTTCAAGGGACGGCTTGCACCTGTCACCCTGGGCTTCGGATATTGGCAAAGGCTCTTGCCACCCCCATAGTGCCTTTTTTTAGGCAAGGCTCAAATTCTAAACCTACCACCCTAGAACACCAAAAAGGAAAAAAAACTAAGGGTAATGCTGCTCAATGCCAGAAGTCTCAATCTCAAGATGCACGCACTCGAGGCCCTTCTCAATATGGAGAACATCGATGTCTGTGCTGTGACAGAAACCTGGTTCAAGGCTCCTGAGAGCACCCCAGCACTAACAGGTTTCACCTCATATCATGCGTTCCGCCCCAAAATCCGGACAACACCAAGAAAGGAGGGGTGTCCATATTCATAAAGGACACCCACACCTCAAGGTTGGTGGCAACGCATGATGCATCGGAGACCATCCAGGTGCAATTAACCATAGGCAAGACTGCTCTGCAATTTGTAGCATGTTACAGGCCACCCTCTCAAACTCAGGAACCTCACATGGCCTTCCTGAAAACATTGGAGGGAATAAATGTATCTCCAAACACCATCATACTAGGTGACTTTAACTACCCTAATATAGACTGGGAACACTACTCAAGCCCGAACACTCTAACCCAAAGATTCCTGGAGTTCATAAACTCAAATGCCATGGAACAACTAGTCACCATCCCCACAAGAGGAGAAAACATACTTGATCTCATCATCACGAACATGGGATCAAAATGTTCAACACCGAAGTATACCCCTCACTGGTGAGATCAGATCATAAACTAATCTCGCTGGAGGTCCTCATCCCGCCCCACCTGAAACAAAAAGACCACAGTGAAAAACTTCTCAAAAGCCGATTTCACACTTCTAAAAACTAGTGTGGTCTCCTTTAAGGCCCCTGAGCCAGTGGTAAACATTACTCAAACCGCTGAATCACTTACAAATGCCTTCTACCAGCACCTACAGGACTGCATGGATCAGGCAATCCCAAACAAAACTAAGACTCTCTGTACCAAAGGCAAGCGTCCAGTCTGGTGGACCCCAGCCATAAACAAGCTCTACAACAAAAGGAGGAAGCTACTACAAGATAGAGCAAAATCCTTGAAAGGTAAGACACCTTTGATCATTATAAGTAAAAACTAAGAGCTCTCATAAAATCATCCAAGGCAAATTTTGAGAGAAAAATCGCCAAGGACTCTAAAGAGAATCATAAGGCCTTCTTTAGCTATGTTAGAAACCTAGGAGGAAACTCCCAGATATGCTCAGAATTAGTTCAAAATGATGTGAAAATTACTGAACCTACACACATTGCCAACATACTGGCTGACAGGTTCAGTGCAAACTTCTCCCCTCCCCAAAGGAGAGATATCTATTCCAGAGGATTGTAGCCCCCAAACATCTCCAACGCCCAGGTGAGAACTGCCCTCACTAAGGCAAAAACACAGCATCCATGGGACCGGATGGTGTCCCCGGCTGTGTGCTTCATGAACTCAATGAGGAATTAAACCCACAGTTAGGACAGCTGTTTAATCTTAGCCTCACCTCAGGATACGTACCCAAGGAGTGGCGCGGCGACTGTGGTCCCACTTCATAAGGGCGGTGCCTCCACAGACCCTGGAAATTACCGCCCCATTAGCTTGACAAGCCTTATCTGCAAAGCCATGGAGAGGATCATAATGGAACTCATAAATAAAGACATAGGGAACTTGCAGACTTTGGATCCAACTCAGTTTGGCTTTGTCAAAGGCAGATCCTGCCTCTTAAACTTGGTTGACTTTTTGAGACAGTCACCAAGGCCATTGATGAGGAAAGGCAGTCCATACAGCCTACCTCGACCTGGCAAAGGCCTTGACACAATACCCCACTCAGGTATCATCGAAAAACTCATCAGCTTGAATGTAAACCCATACATCACAAGATGGGTTGCAAACTGGCTAAGTGACAGAACCCACAGGGTCAGAGTTGCTGGAGCCATGTCAGACTCAAAGCCTGTCACAAGTGGTGTCCCACAGGGCTCAGTCCTGGGTCCACTCTTGTTCGGCATCTACTTTTCTGAAGTACAAGCAAACACAGGAGGGTTATGGCTGACAAAGTTTGCAGATGACTGCAAACTGGCGCCATAGTCGAAAACACATCTGACACAGATATCCTCCAGAAGGGCCTCACAGAAATGGATAACTGGTGCCAGAGCCATGGCCTGAAGTTAAACGCCAAAAATGCATAGTCATACCCTTTGGGAAAAACAAGGCTACCCCTAGCTACCATATAGGTGGCAATCCACTGAGCACAGAAAAAGTCATCAGAGATCTGGGGACCCAGGTTGACAGTAGCCTTCGTTTGACACTCATGTTGCTAAAGTAGTTAGGAAAACCTTCTATATCACCCACCTGATCATGAAGGGATTCACATCTAGATCAAGGGAGGTCATCGTCCCCTGTACTCATCACTTATTAGACCTATGATTGAGTACAATGCCCGTTCGAATGTATCTGACCAGACACCTGCTGCAGCTTGAAAGGCCCCAAAAGTTCCTCACCAAAAGGATAAAGGGTCTCAAAAATATGTCTTATGCTGCCCGACTGAAAGAACTCCAGCTCTATTCAATCTCATACCGCTTGCTCAGAGGTGACCTGTGCCTGACATATAAGGCCATGTCAAACCCAGATTTGATGAATATGCTTCACCTCAAAAATCTAGATCCCTCAGAACCACAAGGGCGGAGACTTAAACCTTGACACGGTTATAAATAGAACGTGCTGGAGGGACAGATTCATCACCCAGAGACTCCCTATGCTGTGGAACAAAATCCCGGTACATGTGAGGCAGAGCACCTCTCTGGTCTTGTTCAAGAGGAATCTTGACCAATGGATGGGAGATTGCAGATATACCCCAGGGATTACTTCAGCGTCACTGCTTGACAGAGGCACAGCAAAATGATAGGCATAGTTTTTATTCAAACTAAAGGGGTGGCGAAAGCCACATAACTATGGGCTAGGCTTATAAATGCCCTTGGGCAGATAGCCTAGTATGAACCTATGAACCTATGAATGTCTCAGGTACTAACTAGGGAAACTAATCATGACATAGTTGTCAGTGTATTGCTTTCCTTGGCTGGAATACTCCTGGTTCCCTACCAAATGCACAAAATCAAGATGTACTATACAAAGCAGACTAAAATGACAGGGTTTATCTAGTTAAACCCATGTAATGAAGACCATTGCAAGGCAGTTGCTAAATTATTAACATTCAACCTTAAGAAAAAGTGCAGTGGTTACCTTTAAAACTAAATTGCTCAGCATACTATTAAATGCAATTATAGTATTAAGACTGCTGTGGAGGATATTATCTGCTATTTGAATTCTGTAATTTCAGACCTTATTTACTGAACAGCTAGCCATTGTACCTTTAAATTTTGCATTTCACTCAGCAAAGGATGTTCAGAACTCCCAAGATTGCTTGTACTTGCAGACAGCTCAACTCCATATATAAGTAGTCAGCAATGAGGAAAAAAGAAACTAACAATTTTATAGATGCGCGAAGAAATCTTTGTAAATTTCACTCAATACACAGTGTACAAAATTCCCCTGGCCAACTATTGTCAGCTGCAGACGTCATGCCTCCGTCTAAGAACATTTGCTAATGGAAAAAAAAAACAACAGGCTAATATCTTTGCAGATGTAAGAAGCTTAGCAGATTTCATGCCTTTCATCAGTGTATGTTAGTTTGCAACCCAACTTGATTTCTGCCAAAAAAAAAAAGGACATTAATCTGGGCAATCCACACTTCTAAAAACAAAGTACAAAGGATTAGTCCAGATAAAATCACCTTAGCTCACATATCTAGGAATCTGTTTCTCTGACACACCCTGTGGGAGGAATAAATATGCTTTGTTGCAAGTTTCAGGTAGCTTATTCAATCAAGTAGGTAAATCCATATCTTGTACCAAAGCTGAAGTCTGATCTGCTTTATTATTTATTTATTTACATTTGTTTACCAGGAAATTCCGACTGGACACAAGTCCTTTCTCAGTGGTGTCCCGGGGAGAAAAGCTCCACAGAAAGAATGGTAGATGGTAAACAACAACAATCAAGGTATGAATACAGTAGAGGTGATCAAGACATGGAGAAATGCAGGAGCAAATTTATACAATTGAGTAGTAAGCTCTAAAATACAAACATTGAGAAATAAGAAGTAAAACACAGTGCTACAAATTTTCAAAACAGTAACTAGATAACAATAATAATAGACTAAATGAATAAACCGAATCCTGGAAGGATTAACAAGCAGTGAGTAATCTTCAGTTCAGTTTTATAGTGATAGAGGGGATACTCTAAATCTGGGAAAGGAGAGAAGGGTTGAAGGGGGGGGTTAATTAGATGTGGTTAGGACAAGGACAAAGCCAGTGAGAACTTAGGTGAGATTTAAGTGCAGTCTTGAAAAGACTGCAGCAAGGAAGGGTAGTTATGGTAGTGGGAAGGTTGTTCCAAAGCCTGGATATAGCACAGGAACATAGTGCTTCACCTGCTGAGGTTTTGGCTTTGGTAACCTGGAGGAGATTTTTGTTGCAGGAGCGTAGTGGTCTGGAAGACTGGTAGGGTTGGAGAATTGTATGGAGCGATGGGATTCAGAGAGGGCAGTTTACTAGTTTATGAGCAAAGGTGAGTTGAGTTTGGTGTAGGACTTGTGGGAGTTCAAGCCAGTCAAGGTTTCTAAGGGAGACACAGTGGTGGGTGCAGTAAGAGGCAAAAGTGGCAAATTTTGCGATTTTATTGTAGCAGGCTTCGAGTTTGTAATAGGTCTGACAGTCTAAGATTTGTAAGTATAGGTGATGTGTAGAGTAGGGTGGCTATTAGTTGGCAATTGGCGATAGAGATTCTTGCTGATTTGGTGAGGTATTGACGGCTTCTATATAAGGCACCCATTTTTTTGTGAACTTTTTTTTATTGTTAGTGATATGTGGGTGTCAAATTTGAGATTGTTGTCAATCTGTATGCCAAGTAGTTTTGTGTGAACTGTTGGTGAAATGGAGGTATTATCCTTGGCTTGAATAGTGAAGTGTGGGATGTTTGGGGGTAGATCTGGAGGACTGGAAGATGAGGAGTTTGGTTTTATTTGGATTGAGGGGAAGCTGGGCATTAGATAGCCAGCTTTTAACTGAAGAGAAAGATTCTTGGGTGTTTTGTTGGAGTTCTGTTAGAGATGGGGCTGATCAGATGAGAGTGGAATCATCTGTATACTGTATGAGGGAGGCATGTTTGGTGGCAGTGTGCAGATTACTGGTGAAAAGGGGAAAAGTAGGGGGCCAAGGATGGAGCCTTGGGGAACCTCGAGAGTAACAGGGAGATGAGTGGATAGATTGTTGTCCCAAATGATTGATTGCTGGTGGTCTTGTAGATAGCTGTGGAACCAGTTTGTGGCTGGTGTGGAGAAAGAGAGATCAGATAGAGCAGAGAGTAGAAGATTGTGTGACATAATGTCAAAGGCTTTAGATAGATCCAGAAATACAGCAGAGGAGAGGAGGCCATTGTTTTTGTGGTGAAGGATAGTGCTGGTGAAGGAGAGGAGAGCAGTTGTCATGTTGTGGTGTGCTCTGAAACCATGCTGGGTATTGGAGAGGAGGTTATTGTTAAGGAGGAATTTGGAGACCTGTGAGTTGATACATTTTTCAAGTATCTTGGAGAGGGGGGAAAGGATGGCAATGGGGTGGTAGTTGGAGAGGTCAGTGGAGGGGCCATCTTTGTGGAGGGGAATGATGTGTGATATTTTCCATAAAGTGGGTACATAGGATTCAGGTATGGAGTTGTTGATTAATATGGAAGTAGGATAAGCTAGGACATCGGCTGCTATCTTTAGGTATTCAGCAGGCAGGTAGTCGGCTGCTTGTTTTGTGGGTTTGAGTTTTGTCAGGAGTCTTTTTATGTAGGAGGTGGGTACTGTGGAGAGAAAGAAGGTAGGGAGGGATGGTTTTGGGTTGGATGAGGGGGGAGTTAGTGTAGGAAAGTGTTTTTTTGTTAGGGATAAAACAGATTCTGTGAAGTGTTTATTGAGGGAATCAGCAATGCTACTGGTGAAGAGAGGGGTGGTTGGGAGGGTTGTGCTTACTTTTCCTGGGCAGACTATAGAGTTAATTGTAGACCAGAATTGCTTGGGGTTGTTTTGGGAGGAGTTTAGGGACGTCTGATAGAAAAGGGCTTTGTCTGCCTTTATTTGCTTTTTGACCTTGTTACGTAGTTCAAGGAAGAGTTGCCTATCTGAGGGGTTTTTAGTTATGCTCCAGCTTTCCCATGTTTTATCCCTGGTTTTCATAAGGCCCTTGGTGTTTTTTTTGTAGCCAGGGGAGCTCTTAGTTCTGATTCTGGTGTTTCTCAAGGGGCATGGAAGTTAAGGATGTTGAGGAAGGTACTGTTAAAGAAGTGGGCTGCTTTGTCTAGGTTGAGGTACTTCAGAGGTGACCAATTTACATTCTAGATGGGGGAGGTGAAGGAGTTGGGGTTAAAATTAGCTTTGTTGCGAATAAGTCTGTGGGTAATGGGTTTGCAATCATTATTGTGATTTTTTAGTAGGAAGATGGGGGAATGGTCACTGAGGGAGTCAGATAAACAGCCTGCTAGGTAGGTGTGAGGGGCTTTGTTAACTAAGACCCAGTCAAGAATGGTGGGGTTATTGGGGTTTTTATTGATCCTAGTGGGGGTTTGTATTAGCTGAGAGAAACCATGGAGATTTAGGTGGAGGGCTGGGTGGTTGCTGTTGCAGTATAGCCATGTTAATGTTAAAATCCCCAAGGATGATAGTTTCCTGGGGTAGGGAGAGACTGGCCCAGTCTAGTAGGTTTTCAAGGGGAGGTATATTTTGGCCTGGTGGGAAATATTTTTTTAGGGTTGAATTTGAGGGTAGTGTAAAGTATTTCTTCCTTTTCAAACTGGGGAGCTGATTTGGTGAGAATTTAGATGTTGAGGTGGTGTTTGTACAACAGTGCCACACCTCCTCCTTTTCTAGATAGTCTGTCCTTACAGAGGATGTCGTATCCAGGTGGGAGTATTTCCTCACTTTTGATGTGAGGTTTGAGCCACGATTCGGTTAGGATAAGGATGTTAGGGAAGTAGAGGCTTATGTAGGCATGGAAGTCTTGGGTTTTATTACAGATGCTTCTGATATTAAGAGACATAATGAGGAGGTCATTTGGGTTTTTGTTGTTTGTGATTTGGGTGATGGGGGAGTTGGTTGGAAGGGGGTTTGTGGAGATGTTGGTGATTGTGGGGCCAAGGTTGAGGTGCACATATCCACTGACAGCAAGTTTAGAGAGAGTGTTGAGAATATGTTTTATATATGCAGTTAAAAATGTGTTGTATTTTATGGATATTTTGTGTTCAAATGTGGTGGGTTTTGGTAATTGAGTAGTTGTACTAGGAGGAGGTAGTTTGTAGTTGGGGTAATGAAATTGTGTAGTGGATGATTGAGGGGAGTTGATGTAAGAGTGCAGTGGAAATGGTTGGGGGTTATGACTGTAGCTGTTTGGTAGGATGTAATGTAGGCTAGAATAGTGCAGGTGAGGATTACAACAGTATTACCTAGTGGCATGGTTGCTTTGGGTTAGGATGTGAGATTAAGCAGTAGGTGGGGTAGGTGGGTAATAACCAAGTTATTATATATACAAATTACATTGCAACCAAAAATTATAATATTAATACCATATTGCATCAAAAAGCACGTAAATCATTTCTATCAGCTGGTAGACTTTGCAATATAGTGATAAGCAGCATCTATATGCCCCCCCATTCAGATTATATATAAACAAAATTAAATAAAGAGGAGTATGTGCTAATAAAGAATATGATAGGACACCTGTTGTATTCAGTGTGTGATGATAGATTGAAAAATTAGGTCTAGGCATACAAATTAGCAAACAACCTTCCCAAACAGTAGGATATATGTAAACTTCTGTGAAAAAGAAGAAAATATGTATTGTGTCAGCCCTTAGATATATTCTGTCTCAACACATAATGAACTCAAAGTATGGTGTTCAATAGTAACCTGAATTAAGCTATAAAAATGTAGCTAACCAGACTATCACAAATTCAAAGTGTTAAACCCATAAAAATGTGCATTTACTAAAGAGATAATATAAGGGGTGCAATGACTCAAGGCCATAAGCATACATATGTGTAAACATATGTATCACAAACATACATCAGCGTAAGATTGTAAAGGCACAAGTTGGCAAAATTAGAGCCATACAAATAGGCCCCCATATATAATTGCAATGCAGTAAAACAAAAACAATTGAGTGTTATATGTAAATCACACCAAATTGACTAAATTTGCAAATTACTGAAATGCGTGATACAAAAACTGATAATCCCAACTGGTAGTTATATCAAGTCTATACTCCACAGTCAAGCAATTCCAAAAGCAATTTTAATTCACGATGGAAGAAACTGTTCCGTTCAAACCAAGTCCCATATAGCTGGCATCAAACACTGTAAATATATGCCAAATAGTGTTATCCAAAAGTAATATAGCAAAGTTGAGTGCAAGTTCCAGGTAAGAAAGCTATCAGCCGAAAATGGAACATGCAGTGTAAAAATGCTCCTCATTATGATGTGTGGTTGAGATCTATACATTTCACCTGAGTATATAAAAGCAATATAAAAATTTAATGTCACATATTTGTTGCAACAGAATATTGTCACCAATAATCTACAGAGAAATAAAAGTGGAAAGTCAAGAAAATACCAAAAGTATTAATATCAATCTGTGGCACTGGGGACAGGCACAGATTAAACTTTTAGTTGTAAAATGCGTACGATTACGGCAAAGATAAATCACACTGTTTTACTTAAAGCCTGATTGCTCGTTTTATCACAGCAACGATGACAGATGCGATGAGGGGCACAAGCATTTCCGACATGGAGTGAGGTAATTACTGAAAGCAGGGAAGTCTTTTCTATGTTTGTGTGGCCTCAGTTATTGGTACGAAAGCTGCATTAATGACAAGGTCATCGTGTAACCGGCTGCTTTAGCTCCTTCTTCGATATTTAAGCAAGCATGGTGGAAAGGTACTTTTTTTCGACGAAGAGCAGCTGTTGCCTGGCCAAGTAAGAGGTCATCAGACACGATTTTTTTGTGTAGTACAGATAAGTCTTTATTGTTCACCTCACAGCTGCAATATTTTTCCCAGCCAGTGTTTTTTCTTCCCTTTTTCTGGTTGGGTTTATTTCAGGTTCTCTAAATTTCTTTTTTGCTGGCATCTAGGCTAGTATACTTACTAGCCAGTAACTATATTTTACCTAAAATGAGAATTTCACTTTCTCCCTTTTCTCATTTTCTGTTTTTTCACACTTGGAGAACTGAGATTAAGCTATTAATCAGAGAGCAACCATCTTGGAAGTCCCAGGAAGGAATGGTTTGATCCTATTTGGAAGCAAAATATGGGTTTTGATGCCCTTTTCTTCATTTCTTTTACAAAAGGCAAAACATTTTCCTTTTCTCCATGTTTTTTGGTAATCACAATCAAATCTTATTACATTTTCCCATGCATAACAGACAGACCATCCAAAGCAGTTCTCAAAATAATTTATCACCAATGTGTTATCATCATCAGCCCCCTGTCTGCCATTGCTAGATGGTGCTGAGGTGTCATATCAGCATTAGTCAGTGGGACTAAATCACCCAGAGCTAATGCAGTGCTTACACTGCCAAGTGGCTAACTTATTTGTCTAGATGAGAAATAAACGTAATAGTAATATATCTTGGAGGGACTCCCTCTAAATTTGAATGTTTAGCCAAAGATCTCTGAGCCATGTTATGTACTCAAAAGGATATTGCATTGTCTCATTCTGTTTTTTTCTTAAATTAGTCCAGCTCTGTCTATTTTCTCCAAAAGCCAGTTTTGCTTAGCTAAAAATCCCATTTGAAACTGATCATCTTAAAATCTCCCTTCTATTGCATTCATTGTATTATTGATGCTGTTTATCATGGAATCTTGTTTTTGAATTATTTCACTTAAAAGTTGTATTCATATTACTGCAGTTTTCTTTAACAAAGTCCATTTTTCTGTCTGATTTGTACATTTCAAAAAAGACAGTTTTTGAATTGAGGAAGTTAGATTTTGTAAGCTGTTTTTCATATTTAAATCCAAAGTAGGAGTTTCGAGTGACATTTTGATTTCTTTTTGCATTGTTTCCTTTTTTATCTCCTCGGATAAATTTGACAGGAAATTTCTATCCTCTCTCACTTTTTTCCCTTAAAAAAAGGTAAATATGTTTTAACTTGTCTAAAAGTTAATACATCACTGTAGATGCAGTTATTTTGTTTAAATATTCCTAACAAAACTTTCAAAACAGCCTGCAGAACAGACTCAAAATGCTGCTAGCCCGTGGTCATCTTGGTTCCTCCCCTGAATCTTTGAGCTTTAGCATCAAAGTTAGTAATGTTAAATTTCTGCTGAGATCTTGTATTTATACCTACCCAAGTAAAGCTGAAATTGTAACTAGCAAATTATTATACTAGGTGTATAACAGTTGTGTTTCAAAGCTAAGCTCTGCAGGAGACTACAGCATTGACAGAACCATAAAGGATGAGGGATACAGCCACCCAACAATCCAAATATATAGTTTGTCTCAACTTATCACTGTACCCACTCATATTGCCCAAGCATTCAGGAGCACTGTAATCTGCCACCTTGTTAGCTGTCCATAAACAATTCAGCTCACAGGCATAATGGCTGGCATAATAAGTAATTGCATAGGTAGTTACTAAGCATACAGTCCTGGAGACTATTAAGCCTAGCCCATTTTTTTAAATTCTCCATAGCATTATCTAGTTAAGTGTGTTGCTCAGAATCACACAGTAGATAATAGGAAGCCAAGGGACCCGGACTCTGGACTTGCAAGTAGCAGCTGGTTAACAGCTGATAGTGTTAATCATCTACACTAACTGCAGACTGTATGAAGTGTAACCACTATACCTGCCCATCTTTGTTATCTATTAACTGGTGGGAATTACAAGAATTTTAATATATTGTATTTTACAAATGATGAAATATTTTGATTCACCAAATTCATCTCAGCATTGTGTGATTGCTTAGTTTTAATTTTATAGCCTCCCATTGATTGAAACAGTTAACTGCTTTAACTCTGTTTTTTCTGTTAACCCTAAATTAGTTTGTTCACTTTGCAAGAGGTGCATTTGGTTTATAACCCTCTCCTGGATCACTGCAGAAATAACAACAACAATAGGAAATGCCTAGCAGATATCATATTGGGGCTGTCTTTCAAAAACGTGAAGTCTGACTTTATGTATTATATAAGTATGAGAAATAAGGTTGAGTGTTATTCTTACAAGCAAAAAGTCCTACTGTCTTTTTCAAAAAGAAACATGTTAACCCCAACCCCAAAAATGTCCGATATGGAATTGATCATTGTCTGTGCCTAGGACAGAGTCAATCCCCCTCTCCTTTCCCT